>NW_016158547.1:0-10487 GCF_001687245.7 Rhagoletis zephyria | reverse complement strand
ATTCTCTTTCTGTGTTGCGAAGAAAAGGCACTGAACACCTTTTGCAGAGAACAAAATTCTGCGTAGGCGGCCTGCGGCCGCACTTAGGGATTATAACCCTCACAACGTAGAATTCTCTTTCTGTGTTGCGAAGAAAAGGCACTGGACACCCTTTGCAGAGAACACCTTTCTACGTAGGCAGCCTGCGGCCGCACTTAGGGATTATAACCCTCACAACCTAGAATTATCTTTCTGTGTTGCGAAGAAAAGGCACTGAACACCTTTTGCAGAGAACACCTTTCTGCGTAGACGGCGTCGGCCGCACTTAGGGTTTGTATGTTTTTTTATAATTATTTTACATTAATTCAATTTTTGTAAGAACTATACAACATATTTATAAAGTACATATAGCAAATTAAAGGGAATTAGCAAATTAAAGGGAATCAAATTAAATCAAATTAAATTATTAAATGAGATAAAAAATTTTAAAATCCATTCGTTCGTTTTTGAGAAATCTTGATTTCAAAAATTGCTTATTTTGAACTTTAACCTTTGATAATTCTTGTTGTTGTTGTTTGCCCAAAAAAAAAAGAAGTATACCGTTATACTCAGCTCAATCATCTCTATCGATTCCAATATTTTGTTTTTTAATTTGAGATTTGGAGCCCAACTGCATTTATGCTAAATTGGTTAGCACAAACAATGCTTCGTCTTCATATTCCTTGTTTACTTTTCACAGAAAATAACATGGCGCCGAAATTACAAACGTCAGCCAGAAAATTACTTGGGGTGTTCACAGTTCGTTCCAAATAGTGTCTCAAAATGTAGACGTCTACATTTTAAGACGTTTTCTAACCGTAAAATCTGTGGTGTTGTTGTTTCCCATACAAAATTGGAAAACGACGCCGTCTACATTTTGTCACACTCAAAGGTATGTTTTTTACGCGTCTACATTTTGCAACCTCGCAGCAGGGTTGCATTATGGCAATACTAATCACATTTTTTTTATTTATTGGGCACGTTTTCTGTATTTGCATTTAATTTGAGCGCAATTTCTGATGAAAAGAAACAAATCAAGGAAAAGAAATAACAAATATTACGAATAGGTAATTAAGTTAAAAAATTACAATTTTTCAGAAACAAAATCGAAAGGCGACATATAAAAAATGCACGCAAGGAAGAAATGTCTGGCAACACCAGCAAAGTTTTGAGACGATTTTGCGACGAGTGCTAGAAAGGGGTGCTCACAGTTTGATGCTAAAGATGTGTCAAAATGTAGACGTCTACATTTTCAGACACAATTTGGAACGAACTGTGAACACCCCAACTTTTTTCTTTTGCTTCATTTCATCATCATGATGNAACCGCAGCTGTCAATAATTATCTAACCTTGTATTATTGAATCATGGATGGTCATGATGTAAACGGGCCTATAAACTGAAAGTCGATCACTAAAGTTCGGTTTTTAATAGTAAAGTCAATTTTGGTCGATGTCGAACCCGACTTTGCCATCTCTATTTTGCATTTAGCACGTTGTGATTAAAAAGCGAAAACATTGGTGTGTATTGCCAATATGCCGGAGAGTGAAGTAACAGATCAAAAACAAGCTAGGCTAAATACGTCTGGGCCAAAACGTTATTTTCAGTCACCTCTATCTGAAGATGAAGTGAAACCAATTAAGTTAAAAAACCGTAGCCAGCAAAACTTCTCAGGCGAAGTCATAAAAGTGGAGTTGAATAAGCAGCTCCCATTTAAGAAATCCCATCGCAAGCTAGTAGACAAAAAAACAATAAAAAAGGAAATTCCAGAGCCAAAAATTCCTAAAGGACTCCTTCAAAAATACTCCAAGGGGGAAAAGGTAAAATCTAAAGGCGTAAAGACTAAGTTTTTCAAGGAAAAACTACAGCGAAAAGAAATTTACTTGGAATATGCAACAGAGCAAGCAGCGCGAACTGAACTTTTACTCACGGAGCAACAAGGTTTTATTGAACCAGACGAAGAGGAGCTGACTGCGCAGTACAGGCAGGAGGAAATTTCCCAAAATGTGAGCAAAATAACATACTTTTCGAGCATTCATAACATTTTTACATTTTAGGTCGATATTCTCGCTGCATCCAAACATTTTAAGTTAAACCTTGATTTCGGACCTTACTCCATGCGTTATACTAAAAATGGACGTCACCTGCTTCTTGGGGGACGACGTGGACATGTTGCTGCTTTTGACTGGGTAACAAAAAAACTACTTTGTGAAATAAATGTAATGGAAGAAGTAGTGGACGTCTCTTGGCTGCATGTTCATACCATGTTTGCATGTGCCCAAAAAGATTGGGTGTATTTTTATGACAACCAAGGCACAGAATTACATTGCGTAAAACGTCTATACCGCGTTAACTGCATGGAATTCTTACCTTACCACTTTCTACTCGCAACTGGTAATAAAGATGGCTATGCATCTTGGCTGGATGTATCTATTGGCGAACTGGTAAGTAATTTCAACACAAAGCTTGGAGATATACGAATAATGCGACATAATCCTGGAAATGGGGTGATGTGCATTGGAGGAGGAAAAGGTGTTGTGTCCATGTGGTCCCCTAAGGTTCGCGAACCACTTTCCAAATTGTTATGTCACTCCACTCCGATGAGTGCATTGTGTGTTGACCCAAAAGGACAGTATATGGTCACAGCAGGGCAGGATCGAAAAGTTAAAGTTTGGGATATCCGTGCATTGAAAGGTCCCATTGTTAGATATCAATTAAGATACCCAGCTAATCAGATAGAAGTGTCCCAACGTGGAGCTTTGGCTTATTCACAGGTAATTTATACCTAATAGTAATTTTTTTTTTTAATTCGCAACTAATATATTTATCAGGGTACGTACTGTGAAATTCAATCGAACTTATTACTGGGAAATAAAGCGAAAACTCCTTACCTGCGTCAGACATGTGATTCATTTGTGCATTGTATGCGTTTCTGTCCATATGAAGATGTCCTTGGTGTAGCTACTGCGAAAGGGTTTCAATCACTGCTCGTACCCGGCTCTGGGGAACCCAATTATGATGCATTGGAAGACAATCCTTATCAGACAAAGTCACAACGCCGTGAACATGAAGTTCATGCGCTTCTGGAAAAAATCCCGCCAGAGTTAATTACATTAAATCCAAATGAAATTTCGAATGTAGATGTGCCTACATTGCAAGAGAAAGTTGATGCCAAGCGAGCACTATTCCATGTGAAACCACCTAAAATTGACTTCAAAGCAAGGCACAAAATGAAGGGTCGTGGAGGAAGTGCGAAAGCTTCCCGCAATAAGCAAATTGTTAAAGATATCAAAAGAAAAGTATATATCTTTTTTAAGGAAAGCGTATTGCACTGTTTCATCTTTTTTAAATTTTACAGGAGTTTATTGAAGGCGTTAAAAAATCGAAGCAGGCCATTGTCAAGCAACATACGAAGAATGCTACAGATTTTATACCATTGGAAACGAGTGAACCATCCGTACTTGATCGGTTTAAGCCTAAAGACGATAGGAAGTAGTGTTTGGAAATAGTTGTTTGTTTAAATCTGGATACTTATAAGATTAAAAACTTAAGAAAAATATTTTATTTTGTATTATTAACAAGAAATACTCTCGAATGAGGCGATACAGAAGAGTTCCAAGAGCGCATGAATATAGGCTGCATTCCAAAACGTCAAAATATAAACCATCAGTCTCTTTTATTTCTAAACCGCACTAGAAGGAAAAGTCTAACTAACAAAGAACCAATTTACACGATGACTTTTCATCTTGGGTGGAAAGTCATGCGTGTCGAGCTTGTAGGCAAGAAGTGTAGCGAAGTCAGCGGGGTGGCAAGCGTTTTGGCGTACCGCTTTTATCGAGTTCACTTTTTCGTATTTTTGCTTTGAGTTCGCGATTCGCTCCTTTTTAAAAATAAGGACGAAAGAGTTGACCAAAGAAAATTTTACGCTTAAATGTCAAAAATACGCAAGAAACGCCGCAAAGAAAAAGTCATCGTGTAAATGCACGAGGATTTTCGAAGACTTTTTTAAAAGGAACGTGCCAAAAACGCAGGGTGAAAAGTCGTCGTGTAAATTGGCTCCAAAACAACAACTAGCATCTAACCGGGGTTTCGGACATTCGGCATTACAATATGCTGATGTTTAGAAATAATAAAATTATAGTTTAAAAACCTAAAACCACGCTATAATAATTTCCATTCGTACTGTCATCAGGTATGTAACTTGAGAATAGAAATCGCTGCTTCTTTTAGGCGCATCAATATTACATAGCTACATCCTGAGCTAATAAAATGGAGGTAAAAAGATACTGATGCGTTGTATTTTGACGTTTGGAATGCACCCATAATCAGGGTATTCATCTTAGCGCGATACAAGTTGTTGTTGTTGTTGTTGTAGCAACATACAAGCTCCCCAAAGAGTTTTTGGCGAGTGTTGCTGGAGTGACAGTCCTTGGCCAAATATAAATCTGGGTCGTTCCGGTTACGCAGATCCGACTGTCGTGGGATCGTGCGATACAAGTTCACGAGATTCGCCCCAATCATTTTATAATTCTTATTTATTTGCAAATGTCAAGTTAATTTTATTGAATTAGTCATTTTTATTTCCTATTTAGAATAGCGGTATATTATTTAGTTTAGGATAATATATACTTGTAGTAATTTATAATCCTTTTATCCGAAATGTATTCATCAATATTTTGAAGCAACTGATTTTTATATTCTGGTGTATACTGTTTTTCGGTCCAGTAAAACAAGTTCATAATGTGCTTCTTTCCTTCAAACGCATTTACCGCCCCATAAACGTGTATTTTTTGTATGTTTTGAATAACAAGTTCAATTTTATTTTCAAGCTCATGCAATAAAATTGCGTTTTTTTGTTTGACTAACGATGACATGGCGATTAAAGTAGACAGTTGAATATTTGGTCTGAGTAAAAGTTGCGGCAGATAGAGCATGAAACGTTTAAAAATTTCATCTCCATAGGTCTGCCTTAATTGCCACGATCGTATGATATCACAAACCAGAGTAAGTACTTCGCTTTCCGAGTTATATTTAGCAGGAAAATGGTTTTCTAGGAATGCCTCCAAGGTGGAGTTAAGTAAATTGTTCGCTAAATTCCCGTGTAACTGTATAACATGTATGTCATTCTCCAGTAAGCAAATGCGTAGGGCCTGTATTAACACATGGTAATCTTGTAAAGAATGTGTTTTCAGATTGGAAACAACTTCTTCAAGATAATTTAATAGTGAAACAAACTTATTAGCCTCGAGTTGGGTAGTTTTATGCGATTTGTAAAATTGGCATATTAGATATGCTATACATATATTTTGCTGTAGGCATAACTGGCCACCACTGGAGTTGAGTGTTTGTAAATGTTTCTTATACGACTTTTTACTTGATTCTGGATCTGTAATAGAGAAGATAAAAAAGTAAATTGTCTTCTAAAATTTAAATTGGCTTGAAAGTGCGAGAGCTAATTGCTAAATGTATTAACTTCTTAGTAAACCCAAGCATTAGGATGGTTTGAATTGGAATAAGGTACTCATTGAATTAAAGTAAACTACATGAATTATAAACGACTAAATTAAACTAACCTCTTTCACATCCCTGCTGGTAGGGAAATACCTCAGTTAAGAAGCTACTGGCGAAAATTTCGGCGTATTCCTCTCTGAACCAGTCACTCAGTAGATTATGATTTTTTTCTTGTTCATGCAACTTAATAAGCTGCCATATATTCTGTAGAATTTCTAATACAACTTTCAAAGTTAGTGCGGCTTCACTAGTCAATGTGATTGACGTTGATTGATTCTGCGGCCGTACTTCAATCCACGATTCAATAAGTAATGGCAATAAATGGTTAACATATTCTCGCAACTTTTCCTCTTCAGTTTTTTCAACTGCTCCAGCACCATTACTGTTTAATGAAGGCCTAAATAGTGTTAGCAAATCGATCTCTGGTGCCGAATTGAGGTACGGTCGTCTTATCTCGTAATATTGCGGAACATTTGGATTAAATGTAACCACTTTCGTAAAGTTGTTTACATTTCTCTCGTTTTTTTTGTCACGTTCACTCTCTACCAACGTTGATAGCATTTGTTGTAAGCGCTCCAATACTTTCGTGCGCCATTTTATTGTTGTTTGCTTCTGACCCAAGCGTACGGTAAGGGTTCTACTAGTGTGATCACCTTCTTTTCGTGCTCGAGAAATCATTTCAAGAAAATTCCGAACAATCTTTGCGCTCTGTGTTACTACCAATTGTGGTACGTGTTCTATCAATACATCAAGCATGAGAAGAGAGTCTTCCTGTATCGCTGGCTGAATATGTGTCATAGCACATCGCAAATATGAGGAAATTATGTGAAAGAAAGGCAAAACTTCTTCTGTCGTCAACGTTGTTAAGAGGCATTTCAAAACCTTAAATGAATCCCTTCTTGTATCTTTATCCACATCAAGCGAAATAGCAGAAATGCTTTGAACAACGTTATGCATATAACCAGTTAGGTTAACACTCCTTGCTATTAAAGCTTCCCGGAGTTTTCGAAGGGCATCAGCACGGGCATTTGAGCTGTGGTGTTTTAATCGCGAAATTGTTTCTTTTATGTTTAGTTGGCGCTGCCCATCAGCAAATTGTGTTTCTTTCAACTGTTCCCGTATAGTAATTTTGCGGACTTTGAATTCGGTTTTTGTTACATTAAGTCCTTTAGGCAACTTTGTTGCCTTAAGCTTAACTTTGGCCTTCTCAGATCGTAGTTTCTTTTTGTGGCTAACCATATTATATTCAGGATGAAATACGTGCTACAATTAAAAAATTTAAAGAAGAGTACTACAACTAGAAGTGCAAAACTATCGATGGTACTATCGATAGTATCGATAGTTTTCATTCTCCAAAACTATCGATGGTTTTAATTCTATTTCCCTGCAAAAATCGTGGGACTATGTAGTATATTTGTGGTAAATTGGAGTACTTACAAACGTGATCCTCTGTCATGCTGTAGCGGACCAACTCGTGTCTCTGCGCCAGCTGTTTGTTATCCTATCACTGCTCGTGTTTTAACGAAATGTGATTGAAGTTGAGCATTTGGAAGCACATTTGCATGTCTGGCCGTAGCTGAACGTGTAGAGATGCTCGCTGTTAGTTCTTAGCTCCCAGCATGTTCGGGTTCTCGAATGCCGTCAGAGGCAACATGTAATTTTTAATTTTTGTCTTGGTTTTGATTTATTTCGAAAAAGCATTTGAGAAGTGAAGAACAAAAGCGTGTACAAACGAAAAAATATAACAACAATGCCATTGTTAATATGTTGGAGTAGTTTTGTGCTACTCTGATGTAATGCAGGGATGGAGTATATTGTCCTGCCCTAGGACATCGCAATGTTAATTAGACCATATTTTTTATATGAATTGTGGTTAATTTTGGAGTACTCCTTGGTCCTTAGGGAGTACTCTTCACACGCATGCATGGAGTAGTCGCCATTTTTGCAGGGATATCATGATTATAGTTGTGTTTTTTTGCAAATTATCCAATAACTTGCCAGCAACTCTCCAGTAACTAAATTGGGTTGGCTTTCCAAAACGGAACCAATCGAGAATGAATGAATGAATGAAAAAAATGAGGGGGTTTAGAGCGGCTTTTTGTGATTCTAAATCTGAACCCCCTCCCCCCCCTCCGGAGGCTTATAGTTTTTAAGTAATTTGTGCTTTTTTACGGGCTTCGAATAAACTTGGGAGAATCCCTGCTGCTACAAATAAAGGGGATTCTCGAGTAACAGTATGGTTTGATTTCCACTTGGATTCTCAACTTTGGTTTATTCTCTAAGACAAGAAATACAAAAAATGCAATTTACAGATAGTACAAGCTATATACATAGGTTGACTCTACTCACATTGGTTTCGCTCCGTAGACAAGTAAAAAAGAACGGAATTTGCTAGAAGCGGGACTACTTATAGGTTGACTTAATACATAAATGACATTCAAATACAGATACAATACACCGCTATTCGTGCTCTGCAACATTTGTAGGGTTGCCATCATCGACATCCCCGCCCCCGTGAGCTGACCCGGATGAGGAGGCCTCACTAATGGTTCGTGCTGGTTCCACATCAAGAACCGCTAACCTTGAGATAGGTCTTCGGTAGACTCCGCTGCTTGTCGTAACATGGGCGGAGCGAGCGACACCGTCTCTACCGTAGTGTAGCTCCACCACCCTTCCTCTCTTCCACTGCGACCTGGGAGATTCGGCTTCACATATCAAAACAAGACATCCTGGCTGGATGGGCTTTTCTGGCAAGCACCACTTTGTACGCCGCGTCAGTTCGGGTAAATATTCGCGCACCCATTGGTGCCACATACCGTTCTTCAAATTCTGCACCACACGCCACTGCTTTCTCACGCACAACAGGCGGTGATCAAATGGCGCTGGCGTCTGTGTGGAGTTGGGGCACCCCAACAAAAAGTGGTTGGGGGTCAGTGGCTCCGGCTCCTCGGGCGTCACCGGCAGGTGGGTTAACGGCCTGGCGTTGACCATGTTTTCAGTCTCAATTAAAAGGCTCTGCAGCGTTTCGAGTCGTGGTGAGTGTTCCTTCAACATAGTGAATAGCGCTTTCTTCACTGATTGGACGAGTCTTTCCCATGCGCCACCTTCACTCGAATTCGCAGGTGTGTTAAATTTCCAGCGGATGCCCAATGGCGTTAAGCCGGCCGTTAAAGAAGAGGAATCTAAAAAAGAACTTACGCCTTGCAGCTCCTTTGCAATGCCAACAAAGTTGGTGCCATTGTCGCTCCTTATCACCACGGGCACTCCGCGTCTATTAATAAAATTTCGGATGCAGATAAGGCACGCGTCACTTGACAGGTCAGTCGCCACTTCTAAATGGATGGCGCGCACAGTGAGGCAGGTGAACAGTGCGACCCACCTCTTCTCACGCTGGCGACGAATAGTTACGCTGATCGGTCCAAAAAAGTCAAGCCCGGTATAGGTGAAAGGCCTAACATACGGTGTCACTCGGTCAGGGGGTAGAACACCCATTTGCGGTTGCTGGGGCTTGGCACGTTTCACGCGACAAAGTTGGCATCGCGACTGCACGCTATTTAGCAGTCTTCGAAGCGAAGGGATCCAATACCGTTGACGAATCTCACTCATCACCGTGGCAACGTTGATGTGTAAAAATTTTACGTGATAGTATTCGGCAAGCAAGCGCGTCACCCTATGATTATTTGGCAATATAATCGGCTGTCTCGCTTCAATCGACGTGCACGCTGCCCTCTCAATTCTTCCGCATACTCGCAGCATGCCATCATTTGCAATAAAGGGGTTGAGTGTCCTCAATGTACTGCAGGTCGAAACAGCGCCATTGCGCTTTATGTCGGCAAGTTCTTCGGCATACGCTCGTTCCTGGACGAATTGTATAAGATGTGTTTCCGCTTGACGCTCTTCGTCAACGGTTAGTTCGCCTTTAGTGGGCGCTTCGTGCCGCACTTTCCTCAACAAATTTTGAACATAACGATGAATCCATGCCACAGATCGTTTCAGTCTAGAATAATTTGAAAAGCGATCAATATCTGGCATTATCACGTATACTTGCCTCGCAATTGACATAGTGTATTTGACACGCAGCTCATCTCCGCTGTGCTCCTCGCTATTAGCTATAAGTGATTCCTTCTGCCATAAGTTCTCGTCTTCCAACAAAAATTCTGGGCCATTTTTCCACCGTCCGTCCGGGTTATAGTTCGCCGGAAATTTCGCTCTAGTGGCATCATCGGCTGGATTGAGAGGTCCAGGACACCACCGCCAGTCTCGCATGTCGCTAGCTTCTAAAATTTCTGCCACTCTGTTGGCGACGTATTGTTTATATCGTCGGTGATCTGCTCGAACCCATCGTATAACTGTATATGAGTCGGTCCAGAAATAGAAGCGATTAATGATTTTATTATGGTTTAATACGATAGTTTCTTTTAACCGTAGCGCCATGACCGCAGCCTGCAGCTCAAGCTTAGGTATGGTATGGTAGCGCGTTGGCGCGCAGCTTGACTTTGCCATAACAAATCTAACGATAACCCTACCATCACTCACCACGCGCCAGTAAGCCACAGCTGCCAACGCTTCCTCACTTGCGTCAGAGAAGGNCGTTGGCGCGCAGCTTGACTTTGCCATAACAAATCTAACGATAACCCTACCATCACTCACCACACGCCAGTAAGCCACAGCTGCCAACGCTTCCTCACTTGCGTCGGAGAAGATGTGTAACTCTGCAGGAATACTTTCGAAGTCCCGCACGTAGCAACGCGGAATTCGAAATTGCTCGACCTTTGGCAATTCGTTAAGCCACATTTTCCATTTGTGATAGATGTCGTTTGGCAATGGCTGGTCCCATTCGATACCAGCTCTCCACACTTCCTGCATCAACACTTTCGCGCTTACCATAAAGTCCACTAGAAGGCCGAATAGATCGAAGATCGACATGTTGAGGCTCAGCATCTCCCTTTTAGTAGGCCT
>NW_016158546.1:114974-125613 GCF_001687245.7 Rhagoletis zephyria | reverse complement strand
ATATAAATTGGTATACTCCAGATATGAGAGTATGAAAAATTGGATGGAAATATAAAGCGAGTAATACTAATAACAACAAGTCAGTTTATAATCAGTTTGGGAATTGAATAAATAAACTGTTAGGCAAATACTAAATATACAGATATCGGCTAAGACATCTCAACTTGCATGCTTTTAGGGGCATTGTTTTGTAAATATCCACAAATTTTGTATTTAAATGAGTTGGCCTTATGATAGGCTAAGTTAAGTTGATTGTCCCAGGTAGAAGTCAGAAAATTCTACTACCTTCTAAGCACTCATTGCTTGAGGGTAAATAATTATAGAATTAGCCGCATAGAGGTACTCTACTGGATATGATGCTACCAAGCGTATTATAGTGTCCAAGTCCTGAATCCGCTAGTGTCCTTCACTTCAGTTCCCAGCGATTAAACATGCTGCATTCTGGTATATGGACTCTTCTTTTACTCTGATAGCGAAGAAACTATTTTACTATGTGAGCAGACATTAGAAGGAAAAGGGTTTCCCAAGTCCCACATATAAGATAGCATTCCAAATCTAACCTAATTTCTGCAGCTAGAATGGTCTGAATCCAGTTCAAGCGTATCTTTCTACTATCTAATGGAAAGTTATGTTAGAGGAATAAGCCTGTCAGCAGTTAAGAGAAAAGACGTTAACACCATAACTCATTGGATATAAGATTATCTCCCTTTTTAGTTTAATGGCTGTTGGGCCACTTTAACCGAGGGTAACCTAACTCAGTGGCACTTGCAGAGAGTTAATCAAAACAATTGGCAAGGGCTCCCCAGTCTGGTATACTACTACAGAATTCACGTTCGATTCATATAAAACTGCATTAAGTCTGCACTACGCCTCGATCGAGGTCAATACGGAAAACCCTCTTGCTAACTAACCAACAGCCTCGTTTCCGGGAATTTTGCAATGACCTGAGACCCAAACCAAATATAGATCGAGCTGGCTACTTACTGCGTTTAAAGGAGGGGGTATACCCCTTATCAGTTTCAACTTTGTTGTAAAAGATGTCAGGGCCTTAGTGTGCTACCTGGCTATCGGAGAAAATGATCGCACGCTCGACATGACGTAGACCACTACGTTCTAAAAGACGACGATCGCTGGCTTTGTGTGAATAGTTTCTAAGTCCAATTGTTTGTGAAACTCATGTTTCTATATAGAAAGCAAGAGGAGGTAAACTTTCATCCTTTCAAAAAGGACTAAGGAAGGTTCTTGTTTTATTATTACTCGTTCATATTCAATAAAAGGCAAGTCCAAGGGAGGCACCGAAAATTCGATAAGGCCAAAATAATACGAGCTCTTTAAATACGCTACATGGCATACGAAGATGCCTCCTCTTTGGTAAATATGTATGTAGCAACTTTTCACTCTAAACTATCGATATGTATACATCTCAACTCCTGTAAACTGAAGTCCGTTTGGGCTTAGAAATTCACTTAACAACACGGCAGAAATCTTGGGCAAATGAAAGTTCTTAGAACTCCTTAAGGAGACTGAAGACACATATATCGGGCGCTACTGTCAAAAAGACGAAGGAAAGAAGAAATGTTCCTAGAGCATCTACATATATGCATTTCTGCATCAAAAATAAAATTTTGAAAAAAATGTGGCCTACGTTTGTTTGGCGGTTAGGGCCGATATTGCGGGATCGGGAGTTTCAATAGTGCTTGCACCAGCTCTAAAAATGGTTGAAACTATTTAACTAGCATAGAATTCCACACAGCGAGTCACTAGTTTAAAATCCATTTCTGTAAATACTTAAATCATGGTAATTTTATTTTTAACGACACTTCAAATCTTGCCGGCATAGTGGACATTGTTGGAGCTTACACACCTACTTACATATGTTTAATCAAATGTTCATATGTATGTGTACATGTAAATATTCCCCACCATTTTTATGACTCAATTAATTTTTTCATAGTTTTTCGTATTTTCAAAGTACTAGAATAGCACTTTGATTTCACGTGCTGTCAGTAGACACACGCGTAAATATTTAAATAAGTATGTGCGTATGTAAATTGTATGGCACTCAGTGTCGGCGGCAGAAAAAAATAAATAATGATAAAATAAAGCATAAAAATTAATCCGCAACATAAAAATTTAAGTCCAAGTGAAAAGTGTAAAAAACATACATCATGTCCAAAAAAAATACAATTTTAAATGACTTGTTTACGCCAAAGCAGCGCACTGAAATTATCGCTTAATTTTTAAGTCAAAACCAGTGCATTTTAATATTTAATTTATTTTGTCGGCGAAGCTTTAGCATATTTTTTGCTGAATTTACTGCTTTTTGCACGTTACACATTTTGGTGTGTATTTGATTTTGACCTTTTTTTTAAATAATTTATTTTGATGTACACCATTTTTTTAGTTTACTTTCACATTTTTCCAGCATTAATTTAATTGTGCTCTTACACGTTACACGTCATATTGAAATAATTTTCAAAAAATACAGCTACGACATGAATGAGTTTCCGCCAGTGATGGACATTTTCTTTGATGGCTGGTGCTTATGGTCAGAATTGATTAAACGCATCTGGAAAAAATTATGTCATCACGAGGTGCTTATGAGTTTGTGAATATTCATGCATGCTGTTGCGTACATACATATGTATGTATGTACTTTAGGCTGGTCCTTAAGTGTAGGAAGCAAATTTTTACATCAAATTTTCTAATCCTCAACCCCTACATCGATGCTACTATAGTCGTCCGAAATATCACAAATAAATTTTGGTCCCGATTGGAGGCGGTTAAGACCTGTTGCACAGAAGTCAAAGTTCAGATTACTCCATGAAAACGTCTTAACCGGCTGCAATCGGGACCAAAATTTATATGTATGAGATATCTAGGCTTTAGTAATATCGATTTTCGATATTAAATGCAAAAAATATTTTTAATTTGTTATGTCTGCATAGAGGCACTCCATAGAGACCTTTGACCCCTTTGCGACATGCTTTAACCGACTTCAATCGGAACCAAAATTTATATGTGATATCAATGACCGTAATACTGCCGTTCATTTAATTTTTTTAAAGACCACCCTAATGTACTTGCATGGGTGCATTTAACGGAACAAGAAAGCTGGAAACAGAGAGGAGATGGAGCAGTACAAGCAGAACTCGTACGACAGCAAACAATTCCCTCCTGCGACCTCAGGCACCTACGTCAACAGTATTTAGGAGGAAGAAACAGACATATGTCGGCGGATAGTGAAAAATCCGCGACACGATAGTGCTGGTGATGATTGGCTGTCAACGTCCAAAACTGTGTGGCAGGTGAACGACGGTAAGCCGGAGACTTTAACAGCTTCTGGACTAATGAACGACAGGTCACTGGACTCAACAGCTGCAAAAAAAAAACAAAGAAATGGCCTGTACTTGACACGAGGGCGAGCGGTAGGTTTATTTAGTGAGATAGCTAGGCAGTATCTGAGCAATACGCTTCTGAAGTGAATGTCTATGAGCTAAAGGTGCTTAACTTTGACTTTGCTAAGTGATGTTTGATGAAGGAGAACGGGCCATTGTCATTGCAGTAATATCAATGAGTGCGGTGAGTTTTTACTATACTTTATGCTCCACAGTAATTCAACCATATCTAATAGCTGCTAGCTTCTCGCGAATGTGGGGGCATCGACGAGTTGCGTTCTTGATTAGACATTCTTTCCTTTGACCTCCTCATTCTCAGATCATGCCTATATGGGCTACATTATTTCTTACAACAAATATCTGAAGGAATATCTTCTCAGGTCGGCTAGGGACGTAAAGTATTTGAAAGGGATGAGAGATCCCCTGTATAGATTTTTTTTTTAGTATAGCAAATTCGTTCAGATTGCCGAGAGTACTGCGATGCTAAACATTTTTTCCGACTTTCCATATAAGAGTTTTGTAATTAGGTTGATATAGTGGATCTGGTATGGCTATGGATCTCAATGATCTCGGCGAGGACACGCCATCCTAACCTAAAAGGCAAAGTACTACTCCTCTTTGCCTTTTCAATGCAGTGAGTGCCTCTTCTATACTAGCAGCAAGTTGGTAACAGTCTTCGCTTTCCGTTTTTCGCCATTTTGGGGAAGGCAGACTCAGCACATCAACTGTTGGTACCTAACTGAATGAGCTCGGCATATCGATATAGTAAGCAAATCTCACTAGAGCCAGTTGCCCGCCTGATAGAGGTTTTTGTCTCCTATACATTTTATAGAAATGTTTGCCACGCAAAAGGAAATAAATATTCCACATCAATTACTTCATCGTTCGCAATTTTTTATTCAAAATGAAGTCAACACTGCGCCAATCCCTTTGCAACAAAAAACCAACCTGTTGATATAGACTTTGTTGCCTAAAGTAAAAAAAGCAAAAAACACGAAGACTGAATTCGCCAGCTACTGGCATTGCCACATGCAAGTACTTTACTTCGTTACAAAAAAGCTTTACTGACAAAGCAATAAATTTTATTGCATTTCACTTGCAGGTTTGCCAACTCAACGATTCTGACTAACATCGACGCCTATTCCGAGTACTACATAGTTTCAACAGAGAGCGAAAACTAAGTGGGAATGTGTTTCGTGCCAATTTGTAGCTAACAGCAAAATGAAGTTGAAAAATTCTGCAATATCAGACATACATACTAGTGGCAAAAAAGTAAACTTAGAAACTGGCAAAAAATTCGTTCTATGAAGTGATCGGTAAAACCATTCAATTGGCAAATAAAGTCGTTCAACATCCAGCCAAGTAATTTGGTTGCTATTTACATACAAACAGAGCTACGTATGTATGTATATTTTCACAAATGCAGATATAGTATATAAATTTGTACATTAGAACATACCACCTTACCGGCAAAAAAAAAAACAGTTCGTCGCACCACCTTACAGGCCAAAAAAATAGTTTTGTCGTAGGTATGGATAATAAAAACTGAGATCTGATGGGTAAGCACTAGAACTGGGTACTTGAGTTGAATGAACTTTAGAACAAAAAAATGTTCTTTCCGAGTCAATAACATCAACATGTATATGTATATTTCACGGCCCTTACTGCCAAAAAGTCGTAAGCGACCTTTCATTCAAAATTTTAGTTTTGATGCAGAAATGCATCTATGTAAATGCTTTAGGAACATTTTTGCATCAAAACAAAAATTTTGAAAAAAAAATGCCGAAGATACTACGACGAAAAATTAGAAAGCTAAAAAAAATCTAAATAGCTTTCAAATAGAAATACTTTGTTATCAAAAGTTTAATGATTTTTGGCGATCTTTAATATATTGACATTAGGGTGATAAGAACTTAGATCAAGTGGGTAAGTACTAGAACGGGATACTTGAGATCAATAAGCTCTGAAACAAAGAAGAACAACGACTGTACATATGTATATCGAGCCCTAGCCGCGAAAATAGCGTAAGCTCGATATGCCAAAGAATGACGAAAATTTAAAAAGGGCGACGCCTAAGTTCGGCCAGGTAAGAAAAAATTTTCAAAATTGCCTTGAAAAATACCTCAGGAAAAACTCAGGGGTCACCCGGTTTTCTACGATGACATTTTTTCCACTATACAAAACTTGGAGCACTCTAATGTACATGCATGCATCATACATACATCTACATATACATAGCGTACATACCTGCATACTCTACATATATTTATGTGTCCCTTTTTAGTTACAACAGTTAGTGTCTGTTGTTGGCAGTCTGTTCACGGTGGCGTGTAACGTTTCGGCTCATAAATCAATTTGCCACCAGCAAAAAAAAAAATCCCCGGAAGAATTTACTGGTAAATAACTCAATTTTTACGATGGGGTGATACAAGTAGTTAGTGGAAGTTAGAAAACTATTTAATATTAAGCGTGAAGCATTTGGTAAAAAAATAGTACACTTTTAGATAAGTAAACCTCAAAAAAAAAAAAAAGTTTGTATGCTTTCAGCTAATGACAATAACAAAGGCATTAAGTAATAATAGTAATTAATTATTTTCCCTGCACCTGAGTGTAAAAACTCCTGGTTGCATCCATGTATATACTTATCTAGATAACCACAGTAATCCACATCAACAAATATAAGAATGGATTTTTTGAACCCATCATTGAAGCTATTAGCTTTTCCCCTAAATATTATATATTATATGATAACTCATTCATTTTTCATTCGTAAACACAATTAGTATTTGTATATAATGGTACTGTGAACGCCGTTTACCGTTTATTTCATTAATTTTGTTATCATTGTCAAGCAAGGTGGCTTATTGATCATAAATAAATTAGCTGAATCGCGTCATCAACTCCGTTATTGTACAAAACCATAATAAACATATTAACGCTGAAGGTGATGTAGTGAAAAAGTATACAAAGTATAGACAGGGATTATCGGTACCACCGTCGGAAAATTCAGCCTCCACGAAGAAATGTCCGATAGCGAACTGAGGCTGATCGATTGCAGTACTAGGTTCTAACATAAAGAGACGTTGCTGCGGCTACTTGGGTGTCTCCAGTTTGAAACCCGAAGACCTTCAACTGCTGAGCGATAGCAAAATTACCGAAAATTCAACAGAAAGTTAGGCGACTTACGGAAGATTTCGAGACCAGAGCGAGTTTCTGTAAGAACAAACACGGCGACCTAGTTACCAATATCCAAGACGTGCTTAAGTTGTAAATGCAACCTTTCTTCACCCTTTCGAATGGTAAGAACGCTGAACCCCAGTCGAAGACGACATAGTCCATGTACCACCACCCGACAATGATGAGGTTCGAATAACAATTTCGCGACTGAAAAACCACTAAGCTACGGAAGCTGACGGCCTGCCAGCTGAGCTGTTCGAGTGCGGCAGCAATGGTCAGATGATGAGCAATAGTTGTATCAGCTTTCTAAGTATCGCGTATAATGTATTATCGAGCATATTGTGTGAAAGTATGAGTCCCACCGTCAACGAGCTTATCAGTGAGGCTTTAGACCCGATTAATCCACCGTAGAACATCGTATTTTTCTGAAATGCATAGGTGCATATATATAGCCTATTCTGGCAATTCATAAACTGACTTCCACTCTCGATGAGCTTATGTACTACATAGGGTAAAGTCGGTTAAGTGTAGCAAGTGAAGAGGCAGAATAATAAAATAAACTATTCTGCACTTGACATAAGGTCTGCAGAAATAGATTACACAAAGATAGTAATCAAAATATTTTGAGCGATTTTGGTTAATCTGTCATGAAAGTCTTATAAAAAAAGCGCCTTTGCCATCTCTCATGGTGAAAAGCTCATGTATACTAATTATTATTATNATAATAAAATATACTATTCTGCACTTGACATAAGGTCTGCAGAAATAGATCACACAAAGATAGTAATCAAAATATTTTGAGCGATTTTGGTTATTCTGTCATGAAAGTCTTATAAAAAAAGCGCCTTTGCCATCTCTCATGGTGAAAAGCTCATGTATACTATTTAGCTCGCACTGCTCTAACAGTCGCAATAGGCGAGTGAGCAAAGAGATTCGAGTTTGAGTCCTTGGGTAGCGGAATTTTTTTTTCTTTTTTGTAATTTAATTTTGTTTTTGTTTATTATAATTGTGGCGCAATAATATTTACCTTGTGGCAATTAAATTGGAAAAAGCATCAAAGTCTAAGCAATAGAAGTTATAGGTGCTATTTCGGAGATCACCATATCTCCTCATCACACTTCTTTTTCTTGACTTCAGCAGGAATCGAACCCGCATCATCGACAGTCAAATCTAAAAATTAAAAGAAAAAAAATCAGCGACGCTAACCAGCTGCCCTTGATAGTAGTAGGTTGAATAAGGAAATTAGTAACAAGGGTTTACGGGGCGTGCATAGTTCAGTGGTTAACCTCGCTGGTTTTGTTGTTTTTTCTTTTAATCTTTATATTTTACTGTTTTAAATAGAAGAAAAAAGTATTTTTTTAATTTCTAATAATTTTTATTAAGTTAGTTTATTTTCTTTCTTTTTCCTTTTTCATTTAATTTTTAGATTTTATTGCTTTAAAAAGAAAAATATGTTTTTGAATTTCATTTAATTTTAGAAACTTATATAATTATTATAATTTTTTAATTTCCAATCATTTTTATAAACTCATTTTGTTTTCTTTCTTTTTTTTAATTTGATTTGAGTTTTAAAAAATTTTATTTTTTTATATAAATTATTATTTTTTTATTAAATTTTCTTTAATTTTAAGATTTAATTGCTTTAATAAAAACACAACAATTTTTTTTAATTTCATATAATTTTTAGGAGCTTATCTTTTGTTTTTAATATAATTTTCTATTTAATTTTTTTGTCATATTAAGATCTTATTATTTAAAAACAAAGAAAAATATGTTTTTTTATTCGATTTTGGTTTTGGTAACATATTTAATGTTTTTATAAATTTGTTTCTTTTTTATTCTAATTTTTAGATTTAATTTTTAAAAGGAAACATATTTTTTCAGTTTCATTTATTCTTTAGAAAATTACTTTATTAATTTTTTTTGTTAATTTTATGTTCTGTTAATTTTTAATTTATATAGTTTTTTAATTTTATTTTATTAAAAAAAAAAACTTATTGCTAAAAGACAAAGAGTAAAACGCTAAGACCTCCTCGTTAGCAGATCTTTCAATTATGAAAGAATTTTCTTCTTTCATGGCGAAGTGGTGAGTTGAAAGACAGTTGCCAGAATTGCCTTGTTAGTCTCTGCACATACCACTGCTGTAATGAAAGCTCAGATGAAGCATTAAGCATTTTGAACCCCACCACCGCCTATTCTAAAATTGTCCTGCGTAGTGCATTCACCCTCAACCAAGTATGTAGAAGTTATTTTCTGAAATAATTTGCAGCCTCAATTTAAATACCAACTTTTTTCTTCAAATTCATCGCGCTTTTTTTTAATTGCCCTTTCACAACATCTGCGGTTCGCAGGTGTCAGCTTGTAAGAGGTCAATACACGAATCATGTTGAGATGCTATTGCATGACATGGCAACGCCACGCTGATCAAAGACTTTTTCCTAGGAAACAATTTCGATTACACTTCACAGCAGTTATGCGATCTGCTTTTAATTTACTTTTGTAATTTTCTTATGTCGAAAAGCTGTAGCACACATGCACTTGCCGGTAATTGAGTTACATGCTGGTACTCGAAATGTTATGGAAAAGCTTGAATTTTAGGATAAGCGTGGGATGCAGTAGTTATAACTTCGAGTAGTTAAGTAGTAGCAATGTAACTACTTTACATCGCATTGTGGGAACTAGTTCTACTTTCAATGCTGATTTTGGCCACTAAAGGTGTGAGACTTTTGAATTAAAACAAAAGCGAAAGATGTTGCGTATTTCCACTTTCGCTTCAAAAACATCTATCATATGTTTTTAGTGACTCATAAATTGTTAAAAAAAAAATAAATTGTGAGATTTAGCGAGTACATTTGTGTTTTAAAAAAAATCCTTCGCTTTCTTACATGCTTTCAACATGCATGAATTTGCTACATAAATGCATGTGCGTGCATGTTATTTTGCATGCGTAAGTGTTCTTCACACCATGTCTGTGTTAATTGGGCATTTAAATATGATTGATATGTTTTCGTTTGCAGCATGTATGAATTGTTTTAAAGAGATATATGCATGTTCCACGCATAAAATTTGTGAATATGCAATTGTTTTCTTGCTTGCACGTAGTTAATAGAAAAACTGGTGCTTAGAAGACATCCAACAAAAATATTATCAACTGTACCAAAAAGTTAAAAACACTAAGATTTTAATGTATTTTTGGCAATTTTTGTTCATGTACATATTTATGTATTTAAATCGGATGACATGACGTATGAGTAACTTTTTTACTTATACGCATTATCGTACAAGAACATGTACTGATTGTGGCAGAAAATCCATAATAATATTAAAGGGCCTTTAGCCTTAGACTTCCTGAGCATATCGGTTATTTTGTTATCTGAAATTTTGTTTTTATTATTCCGCATAAACCATTAATTTCCAGTTAAAATAGATAGTTATGTGAAAACACGGCGTATGAGTAACTTTTTAAAGGTGTTAAAACTTATATCAAGGCCTTATATTCCCAGCTATCTGCGATAGTTATCGCGTTATAAAAATTCAGCGGATTATCGAAATTTATTAATTAATGAAATTTAATTTTATATGATTTTTACATATACAGTGCATTTAAAACTGTTCGCTAACTGATATTTACCAGCTGATTGGTTCACTGATTAATACATCGTTTCCAAAACCGTTTTTGCTTTTTTGCTTCTAAAACCTAAAAATAAATATAATTTTAAACATGTCGTGTATTTACACCAATTGCCACGTTAAAAGCGACTCCTATGTGCCATGCTGGCTCTGCGATGGGATTGCCCATATAAAATGTGCTGGTTTGAGCGGTAGAGTATTAGACGCTATTAACGAGGGTAAGGGTCTTCGTTGGTCTTGTCAAAAATGTAGATCAACCGAAGTTGATTTATTTAAATTCTTCAGGCAGTCCAGAAATGGTTTTTCTGAGATCGGGAAGGATCTGTCGGCGCTTGTTGAGAAATTTAAGCATTACGAAAAAATGTTTAGATCTTTCACTTGTCTCGACGACCCTCCACACTCTGAATATTTCAAATTATCGAGCTCTATCAAAT
>NW_016158546.1:104866-112272 GCF_001687245.7 Rhagoletis zephyria | reverse complement strand
GATAGCCGTGAAAATAAAGGTGGGCAAGTTATTAGTCCACCTAAAAAGACAGCCACGGATTCTAGTAAAAAAAATCCTCCATCCCAGTCCTTAGAACTTATTAATTTATCTTCTCCATGCCCTCAGGCATTGGAGCCTCCGATCTCTAAAGCCATATCCACTAGGTCTACTTCAAAAAATAGTCAAACCGTTGATTTAACAGTGTTGCCATCAACATCTCAAGCTCCACTGTCTAACTTAGTTCCTCCGAATAATTCGGAGCCCCGCACATCAGACATCATTACCAAAAAGCTGGTTGTAATTCCTCCGAGAAGATCAATCTTTGTCTCTAGATTTGCTAAAGATACTTCTTCGGATGATATAAAGTCAGGTATCGAGTTATCGATACTTATTGATTTATCAAAAATTGTTGGTAGTTATCGAAATTTATTGATTTATGAAATCGAAGTCATTGCAATTTTCAAAGCATATCGGGTTATCGTAATTTCTAGATTAACATGAATTTATCGATTTACCACTATTTATCGATTTATGGAATTTTATTGAGTAACCAGAGTGTATCGTGTTATCGAAATTTATCGATAGATGTGGAAATTTATGAAGCTGTCAAAATCGATTTATCGATATATACCGAGATATGTAAATTTTTGGAGTTATCGAAATTTATACAGTTCTATAAACGTAGCTATCTAAATTTAATGATAGTCATATTGAAAGTTTGTTTTATTATAGTTTATTGATAGCTATCGGAATTTAGTATTTTTGAAATTCATTGAGCTATCAACATAATCGAGTTATGTAAATTCACAAAGTTAGAAAATTTGTCGAGTTATAGAGAACTATCGACATACACAGCGCTCAATGGTGCCCGTGTTACCCTAACTGAAAAATTGTGTTAAATCTTGGTCTGAATTTTCCCGATGCCGTCTTTTGACTTTGACGCGCAATATGAGAAGAGGAGAGTTTCTCAAATCACTTGGTAATGGAATATGCCAATTTCTCGTGAAATACTGGAAATGATATAAAAATTTTAATTCAAACTGAAGCACATATTGTGAAGTTCCACTTATTTAAACCATTTGGCTGACAGAAAGTGTTTACGTTCCTTTCATATATGTAACTATGTTTATATGTATATAGTATGTAAAATCAATTTCACTTTTAGGTCTGATAAGTGAATTAATTAAACCACGAATGCTTATCACATATTTGCCTACTTTAATTTTAATTCATTTCTAATAGCGCAATATTCATTAATTTATTTACCCCTGAATAGCAAATCAAATATCTACAGCACGGACTAATGCAAACAAACTGCTACATACTCAAATATAGTACGCACTAAAAGCAAAGCACTTACTTAAATACTAAAATCCCACATACTCACATACACAATCCACTAAAAGGGGAAGCACTAACTCACATATTAAAATCCCACCAAACGGCATCAATGAATGGCATTAATTAAAATTTAATACCCGTAAATAGAATTTTCATTCATTAAATATATTTCTTTATATTTAGCATATTTAATGTGTTTGTGTGCCACGTGAGCATAGGAATGCGCTAACATTCGCAATATGTGAATTAAATTGCCATAAACCACACACGCATTTAGATATCAGTGCTTTTGCGATAAACAGCGGGAATTCGTAATAGCAAACTAATGGATTTCTAGGATTATAGCGTGATTTTTTTTACTAGTGGTTGGGGGAAAGTAGTACTATTCAGTAGAACACAAGTTTGGCACCTTATTTAAAGCTTCTCATAAAAACCATTCACCATTCGTATTCAGTTTTAACTTGCAGGTGCCTTTATTTGTGAGACAACATCAAAGCGCATATCACAAATTGGAGAAAAATCGTTGACAAAGGCTTAG
Source organism: Rhagoletis zephyria (assembly GCF_001687245.7). NCBI lineage: Eukaryota > Metazoa > Arthropoda > Insecta > Diptera > Tephritidae > Rhagoletis > Rhagoletis zephyria. The sequence continues at coordinate 110,393 of NW_016158546.1, read as the reverse complement.
GAAAAAAATATGCGTATTCATGTGCACCATAAACATAAATCTTAATTTCAGATTTTGTACAAAAATTATAAAAATTCCATAAACTTTTCTTCCCAATTCCATGCATTTTAAATTTAATTTCTAGAATAATTTTTGATATTTTTTTTTTGCTGACGTTACCACGCATTTTCTTCGATACGAAATAATTTTTTATATGGAAAAGAGAGAGAGAAAGAAATAAAATTATCAAAAATCAACGCGATTTATTAGAAACTTTAAACGTGCACTTTATTATACTAGAATTTAATAAGCTATAAAACTGCATACCAAAAATTATTCTAGAAATTATATTTAAAATGCTTGGAATTGGGATGAAAAGTTTGTGGAATTTTTATAATATTTGTACAAAGTCTGAAATTTTGATTTGTATGGTATTTGTTAGACAAAGAGCTATACTTTCATGCAAACATATTTAACCTTAAAAAATCACAAAAAAAAAGTAGTCAAAACTGGTAAAAATATTGATGTGGTATCGTTTGTCGCGGGGTGTATTCATGCGCATTTCATGCATACTCAAATTTATGTTCATTCTCGTACTAATATTCTTACTCATACTCATATTCACACTTTTACTCATACTCATACTTATGCTTATATTGGCATCTACTCATACTCACACTCATACTCATACTCATACTCCTAGTTATGCTCATACTCATTCTCATACTCATACTCGTATGCATAATCATATTTCTCTCTTAATTCACTAATATTCATACTCATACTCACACTCACACTCATTCGTATACTTATGCTCATACTCACACTCATACCCATGCTCATATTGGAGCCATATTCATAATCATATTTGTATTCGTACTCATAATCATATTTCTCTTGATAATCATATTAGTTTCCATATTCATACTCATATATCTCTTCATATTCATTTTCATACTCATATTCATAATCACATTCATTTTCATATTCACTTGCATAGTTATATTCATTTTCACTATTCCTTAAACATATGTATGTGTTTATGTATGTGTATACATTATTTATCAACATTGTAGGGCACCACAAAAGTCGCTAATATCCTCACGCTTCCTTTTTGCAGACAAAAGCACACCGAAAAGCTCCTTTACTATACCCGCATTCATTGTTGAGCACAAAAGAAGCTTTATAAATCAAACATCAACATTCCAATGCGGTGAACTCCATGTTAAGCCAATGTTAAATTTTTACAGTTATTAATAGCAGCACAGCGAATGCAATATTATCACACTGGAAGCATGGAATATCCACCACCCACCCACTGCACACCTCTTTACAGCAACTGTTACATTTATGTGCACTGTTACAACCACTCGTGCCATGTTGTTATGCTGTTGCTTGGTTCGGCTGACTGTCCGCCTTGCTGCCGGTTGACAGGCAGTGCTTTGCGTGACAGCAATTTGGCCAATTTGCCGGCTGCTTGTTGTGTAGTCGACAAAAGGACGTCGGTGCGTGTGAAGGTGTCAAAAAATACTTGCGTAACAGAAAAATTGTAAACACTCAAGTGAAATAGCCAAAACAAACTCAAACGTGACTGACAGCATACAACAAGTGGTGCTGCTGTTGTAGACGAAAGTGCATATTTGTTGTTTTTCTGATAAGTGAAAAGGATACATGTGCGTGGGTGGTTATTAAAAGGAATTTAATTAAAATGTATAATACATGCAGGCTTCCGGAAACTGTGAACATACTCCTTTTTATAGTTACGCACTTAAGATGCTTTTCAAAGCGAATTTGATTCGGCTCACGTTAAAAATGAATAAGAACGAAGCTTACGAATTTATTGCTATATTTTTTCGGAAAACATATACATATATATGTACATAGTTAAGTAGTGAAAGAATAATAACACAATTCATATCAAGTGTTAAGTGTTCAGCGAAATAAAAAGCAATGTTCTAAAACTGCTGAAAATTTAAAAACCAAATTAAAAGTTCATAATATCAATTTAAAAAGGAAAAAAAAACTGCATACAAAAATTAAGTGCGAATATGGTATGTCTCTTGTAAACTAACTGGTTTAAGGGTTCAGCGACAAAAAGTACACCCAGAAGTACCTAAATTTGAAAAAGGTACGTTCAGTATTAAATAATTAATTATTTTCGAGATTTGAACTTACTTTTCTCAATATAAATTCTTTATTCCTGAAACTGCTTTTAAGCCATGGAAAATATGGTAGCAAAATTCTTTTTTAATTTTTTTTTTGTTTTTTTTTTACAGGTATTAAACTTTCTGCTGGATGCCAATTATCGAGCAAATATTTCTTTGTTTATAATTTTTCTAAAAAAGTTTTTCAAAATTGAACTTTCACCAACTATGAAGTACCACATATCGATACCTGAGTGGAAGATCGACCTATCTCGGTAGTCAGTTCGAAAACGCCCTATCTCTCAAAACTTTTTAAGAACGCGCTATCTCAGAATTTGGTTCAAAAACGCTCTATCTCAGCCGCCGATTCAAAAACGCCCTATTTCAACACACTCNTGTTTTTTTTTTACAGGTATTAAACTTTCTGCTGGATGCCAATTATCGAGCAAATATTTCTTTGTTTATAATTTTTCTAAAAAAGTTTTTCAAAATTGAACTTTCACCAACTATGAAGTACCACATATCGATACCTGAGTGGAAGATCGACCTATCTCGGTAGTCAGTTCGAAAACGCCCTATTTCTCAAAACTTTTTAAGAACGCGCTATCTCAGAATTTGGTTCAAAAACGCTCTATCTCAGCCGCCGATTCAAAAACGCCCTATTTCAACACATGTGCAACACTATTCCATTTGAGAAAGGGCGTTTTTGAATCGAATTCTGAGATAGAGCGTCTTTAATAAAATTCTGAAGTAGGGTGTTTTCGAACTGACTGTCGAGATAAGTCGATCTTGAACTCAGGTGTCGATATACAATATAATTTTTTTTTGTAGAACAAAAAATTTTAAAGCTAACGTTATAACGGTACTGGGGTAAATGAGCGATATGTATTCGTGTAACTTCCGATTGTTGTACCCACATAACACTTCGTCTGTAGAGTGGGGTAGATTAGTTAAAGGCGGTTGACCCAAATCGGTCACATTTAGAACTCTTCTCAAATAGTATTAACTCTACGAATTATTGATAGCGGGGACTGGCAGCCCTATTTCTCCATGTTACTGACTGATATGACCTTTCCTCTGCCAAAAGCTTTGCCCGCTAGACATTTGGACCACCTTTATGAATGATTTTGTGCCAGTTCTACATAGATATACCAATTCCAAAGCGATACACTATGAATGATAGCTGAGCTATAGTGAAAAACATTATCCATTTCATAGTCCTCTAAAACACTGCGTAGTGAGCACCGAGTGTGATATTTAGACGCACTGCGTGAATACCAATCTGAAAGTGTCCTATCAGTACATCCAACAGAATTGAGTGTTGCCTCCCACTCTTTCTTCTATCGTACTCGAGGATGATTTTTCTGGCCGCCTCATCTACAACGCAGTTTCTCGCAATATCACTGTGGTTTCAATAAAATCCCGACTTGAGCTTCTACTAGCTTTGAGCGCCCTGTGAGCGGTCCATGATCACATGACTATCAGAGCAACTCCATTGTCAACGTCGCGCAAATCAGCAAAAAAAAAACATGATTCCTTAATGACAGCTACCTCTCGTTGGAAAAACTACAGTGATTTGGAAGCCTAAATTTAAGGATTATAAATGCACTACAGCCTCCTTTAAAGAGCAATCCAAAAATTAAACTTAAGTGACGTTTAAATATTCATTTGAAATTGGTCCTAAGTGTTGTACTACCTCCAACTTTGTAACGAGCGTAGTCTTCTCTGATGCATACCACCAGACGAGAACCCTTTAAAGCAACATGGGCTTCTCTATGGTTTCATAGAGGCAGAAAAATATTACATGAGAGTGACCCATCTCTTAGCAAATTCCGTCTGCAACTCTATATAGCAACTCGTGCCTTCTTCCCGCCTTCCTCAATGTTAGACTTTCACTATAAATTCATATCTAGAACTGGACTCTGTCCAAAATTAACGCCTCCGTGAGGCTCTTATACTTTGTAACGAACTGTTAACTGTTCGCCAACCACTCAGTCGCCATATCAGATAATGAGGAGGATCCAGAATTTGTGCTTACCTTTGAAAGTATGACGGCTCTTATTCTGTCCTACTCAGCTCTTAATCGTTGTTGATGATGCCCATGGTACAAAAGCCGTTTGGAAACCTCAAAATAGCAAATTTGCTTCAAGTCTGCGAAACTTTTATTTTGTACAAACTTACATATGGGTCCCAGATTATGGATCGGTATACCGTTTTTCTAGATTAATGCCCTGATTCCCTAGAAATTTTCATTTTAAGTTTGCATTGTGAATGAAAAAAATGAATACTGAAATTCATTTTCATTTGGCCATTCATAAAATTTTTATTTATCCATCGATTGTCTGCGTTAGCAGCTTTTTGCAAAAGAACAGGCTTTAAACATACATATTTTGTATACAAAAAAAATTTATTTTTTTTTTTCATATAACTGCAAATAGCTTGGGATAATGACCGGATCTAGAAAAATATAATGAAGATTCGTAATGTATGACTCAAAGTTAAGTTTGCGTATTTTGGTGTATTTTTTTTTGTCATTTCGAAACTTGGTATTTTTCCTATGGTGTGTTTGGAACTCCACAAGTTTTCTTCAGTTGTTGGGCGAGCTTCTTCTCCAATATGTTCCGACTCCGAACGGCACGCTATTGTGAGAAGCTTGTTTTATATATAAGTATGCTGTCAGGGTTACCATTGCCAGCGACGCACAGTGTATCATTTCAGTATTCTAGAAAAGATTAATTCCATTATTTTTATGTCGCCAAATTTGAAAACAACGTCAAGAATGTTTTCAGAAATGCCTGATAAAGACGAAACAATAACAACTAAAAAATTTTAATCAAAGTGTATGGCGGGACGGGGTTTGGTTTGGAAAATTACCGAGCACAATAATATTTAAACTTGTATATTTGAAACTGAATCTCAATGCTTATTTTGTCGGTGTTATGTGATTTATGCAACAATTACTAAAATACCATTTTGGTCTTATTTGCTTGGGTATGTTCTTTTTAATGAATATACATTTTTGGGATTTTAGTAAACTAGGACTGAGTATTTCATGTTAAAGCAAAACGATGTTAACTTGAATTTATTTTTAGCAATTTATTAATTTCATTAGACCCGCAAACTCGTTATCCGCCACTATTCGATAAAGTTTGTATCTCAGTTTATTTGCCACTCCTCTTAGACTCTAAACAACATAATTTTAGCTGCAGGAAAGTGCAGGTTTTGATGAAATTTTCTTTTTTCTGGCCTACTGGGAATTTCATTTTCCTCGAGTAATTCGCTTGCATTTTATCTCGACCGAGACAATTTCTTATATATTCGTTTTCAACAGAGAAAGCCTGATTCATTACCTTTCCAATGGTATCCCATTTCTGTAAATAGAGTAAGAAATATTGAACTTATAA
>NW_016158546.1:82464-104856 GCF_001687245.7 Rhagoletis zephyria | reverse complement strand
GAAATATTGAACTTATAACGGAATTTCTTTGACCCAACTTGACTTTTTTATCGATATTTTCCACGCCCATAACTAAAAAAAAATATATTTATTTTTAAGTCCATTTCTGTCAGTTTATAATTCCTTGTTATAGGGAAATTCTAAATATCAATTTTGGGCATTTTAGCCTTTGTAGTTAGTTAAATATTTCAGTTTTTGCATTTTTAAAAATTGCAGTTATATAATAGGGTAGCATGACAGTAACTATAAATTACCAATTTTTGTAAAAAGCTTCGCCAATCTTATAACGTACCTTGGGCAAAATTTCATTAATCTATCTTCAATAGATTTCGAATTACAGAATTAAAAGCAGCTAGATGGGTCAAATCTTACACTATGCGACGTGGCGACCGTAATTACAAACGAAAAACCATTTTCTATGTTCCTCGTGAGTCCTCTAATCTTTTGGCTAGGGCAGCCGCCACATACAGTCACCTTAAAAACGGGCCAAAAATGTATTGGCAATTTTTTTTTCTTGGTTTTACTACGCAGAAAACTAATTACTAAACACAGTCATTTCCCTAGGCCTAGGCAAATACTTGCATATTTCTAATAACAGTCCACAAGTAAATTCATTTTTTATCATCAATGCCAATACCGTATTGCTTGATTCCCGATAAGATAATGAGGTGTAATAAATTATGGAAATTATCTCCGAAACCACGCGGCATTTAATTTATCTCACAGTGAGGTACACAGAAGCAAATCAATTTGCACACACATACGTTTTTTTTTGTCTATTATGAATTAAAATGTTAGGAACCTGTATGAATTCGGTTTAAGATTTCATCAAGGAATATACTTAAATTATAAGGTTAAATCTAAACTATGATAAACTTTGAGCAGATCCATCGGCCGGTCCTATGAACCGAGACTATCAAAAAAATCACAAGCTCACGATGACGTAGATGGCACCTCACGTCACTATTGAATTTCAAGTGTTTCAATAAATTTCTGGTGCAAAAATTGGCTGCGTAACTGACTCTTTCAAATAGATTCACTTCAATCCGCTAGGTGGCGCTAAACTCTATATGCATACATAATAAAAATAAAATTATAGTTTAAAAACTAAAACCTCCCTATTACAAATGCCTTTCGTACTGTCATCAGGTATGTAACTTGAGAATAGAAATCGCTGCATCTTTTAGGCGCATCAATATTACATAGTTACATCCCGAGCTAATAAAAGGAAGGTAAAAACTCTTGTTTAAGGGTCGATTTGGTTGAAATTCAGTATAAACATTAGGGTTAGGGTGTCTGAAAGACTGATGCTTAATGGTCATTCCTTTATTTATAGGAAGAGTAGGGAAGAAACATAGACGCTGTGCCTATCAGATCACGAATATGAGCTTTTTGTTGCTTTAAAACTTGCCTCCCCAAAACGAAAAAGAGATTCCAAAAAAATTTGAAATTATATAGATACATAAAAAAATTTCACCAAAATTAAATTTTTTTTTAGTTCTTATTATTATATTATTATTATGATAGATCATGAAGTTTTAAAGTGCATGTTTTAAGTGGCTGAATGATCGCGTTGATTTTTAATAATATATAAAATAAGAATAAAAGGCACACAATATGCAGATATGCCCGAAAAGTTAGCGAAAAAAAATATTAAAAATCTCTCTTAGTCACTTGCAACTGGGTTCAACTAGTTTTTGTAACGTAAAATTTATTAACTGGAACAGGAGAATCGATTTTGTTCAAAATCGCAATTTTTCCGCAGTTTGCACTAAAAAATTCAATACAAGGAAATACAAATTAAAAAGATGGGCCCAACTGGCCTCTTTCTGAATTTATAAGCTTTCATTTAAAAAATAAGTTAATCAAATTGGTTGAAAAATAATGGCTCCAGTGAATTATGAACATTAAATTCCAGTATTGGACCACTGTGCACTCTGTGAAAGGTTCTAGTTTTAGTCTGACTAACATCCACAAAAAATATTGTTTTCTAACAGCAGTTTCCACAGACAATTTCGAACCTCCCAATATACTTTTGCTATTAGAAAGCTTCTCATTAAAGACATCTGTCGTTCAGTCCTTCCATTTGTCGGTTTACATGAAGAGGCACAACCAGTATTGCCAGAAGTGAGATTTATCTTCAAATGAATAATTATTTTCTAAAAATATCGTAAGAAGCTTAAACTGAAGATATTAAAAATGCAATTAAAATTCGTTATAAAAAATCTTCACTACGAAGCCTTCTGGCAGCACTTGAAGATTTTTATGTGGTTACAAGAGCAAAGGTGGAAAGCGTTTTCTCACAGACTAATTTAAATAAAACAAAAATCGGTAACAGGATGGAAACCACCACTTTACGTAGGCCGCATTCTTTTTATTAAATATTACTGACAAGCCATTGAAATACGGGTGTCATGATATTGATTCAAATGAAAATTAAGATATGTATATCAAAAAGTTTTAAAGCTATAATTTATAAATCATAAATAATTTTTATATAGAATAATTCTTTTGGGGAATTTTTTCCTCGTACAAGATGCGTGTGTTTAGTCGAAAAATCGCTGAGTAGACATTTTACTCCAAATCTTATGCAGATTGCAATTTTTTATTTTTCGAAATTTTTTAATTTTAAATACAAACATTTCGAATATTTATGAACTATTTTCTCAGAAGCTATGCGTCAAGGCGAATTCAGACAAGGTGATAGCGGCAGCACAAACGCGAAAAACTACACTAACAAACTATGCATACGAAGACAATCAGAACAGAAAAACGTTTACAACAAACACATCATTTTTACCATCAGCACAATTCAACTTGACATCAGCTGCTCCGTGTATGAATTCGCCTTGCTATGTGTATTATCAAAGAAGTACTTAGTACATTTTTGAAGCAAAATTTTTGGAAGAAAACGATGCAATTTTTATTTAATTTTTTTTAATTGTGTTGTTTTTTAAATTTTTTTGTTTTTTAAATTTCATGTTTTTTATTCGCCATTTCACTAAATTGTCGCACGGCATTCAAAAGTATACGAAATAAGCAGCGTCGTACGATTTTTTTGAATCAAATGAATTTAGGCCAGCATTAGGTCACCCACCAAAAATAATGCGCCAAAATGTTTATATTGATCATTCTCTATATCTACTTATTCTTGGAGCTTTTTGCAACTGTTAAGTTTGCATGACATTCATAAAGAATGCAGGTATGTAAATCTATTTAAAGCGTTTCAGTTTGGGATTTATTTAAAAAAAAAAAATTGTTAGATTCTGTTATAAACTATGTACGTGTGTGTCGCGAAATACCAAATGTCCTTGGCCAAGCTTTAAGCGACCACAATCTGTTCGTAAGTAATGATACAGCACACGTGGATAAGGCTTACGCCTCCACATCGCAGTGATTTCAATAACGAGGAGCAGCAACACAATGCACGCAGTAGAAGTAGTAACGCCCCAGCAACGTTCTACTCAAATATACTGCGCGTAGTTTGATTATACTTCAGCGAGATTTTACATTTTCCCCCCACTCAAAATATTTATATTTCAACGTTGGACGTTGTTTTAAATCGATTTCCTGCACATAACTGGATACCGCATAAATTTGCCACAATACCCGGAGGTTCTGAAAGTTGAAAGTAGTTTTTGATTTAAAAAATAAATAAATAAAAACAGAACAAAAAAGAAATACTGGATGATGCGCTGCGGTGTTGAGTAGGCAGCTAGGATAGAAACAGAGCAGTTAAATAAAAGACGAGGATGCACTCGTATGTAAATTTGAGCGTGTGTGTGAAATCAGGATATGCTTATCAATATAAATACGTATGTATATTGTGGAGAAAATCCGTCCATTTGCCGGCAAGCAAATGCTTTCCCTAACACATAGACTGTTTTCGCTTTTCCTGCGGCTCATAGCACTGCGATGATTGCTGACTGACTCACTGCAGTGCTGATGAACTGCACACTTGAAGTGCTGACACGTCCTTAACGCATTTTTCCCCCAAATATATACTGTTGCAGCTCAACTTAGTTGCACATTTGTGCAACATTATTAACTTTTTTTTTACTTTTTTCTCATTGGCTGGCAATGCGCCAAAAGATATTCTCGACAAGCGATTTTTTATTCCTTACATCTTTTATGTCCAACTTGTTTTTTGTTTTTTATTTGTTTTTTTTTTTTTTCCACAAAAATTCTTTAGAAAATGTCAACGAATTTGTAGCATAAAAAGAGTCTTTTTGGTAGATATTGTCGCTTGCTGCTGATGGCAGTGCATCAATCAACATTTGAAAAATCACTTTGTTGCATGCAGCAGCGGCGGTAGCAGCAGCAGTGATACCAACAGCAACGGTACCATCATTGCCCCCTTTGCAGTGGAGTAAAGCAATACAAGTAAATTGTTGCAGTTGAATTGATGTAATAGAATTTCATTTTTTACATTTTCATCCACTCAAAGCGTTTGCGAATGAATGAGTGAGTAAGTGAGTGAGCGCAAAATTGCACAGCAAATGAAATTTTCTTTATCCAAATATGCAGTGGGATTGCCAAATGCAACTACGTCCATGATAAAGCCACGATTCGCAATTCACACCGATGAAAGGATGTATACAAATATGTGTTGCTCCGTTCTGCGCTTGATTTGCGATTTGCGTTTAAAATAAATCAAATCGCGCTAGAGTGGTTTGGTATGGCGGACAAAGTGTAAAACACTTAATGTGGCTCAAAATACCGTAGTAGTGCAAGTGAATTTTTTCGATAACTCGTTTTTTCAGTAAAGTATCTGTATACATATGTGCGAGTACATATCTATATACATTTCGATGAGGAAATACTTACACATATATACACATATACTTATGTACATAGATAGTGAGCGAAATTTTATAATTATCGAAAACAATAAATATGTTTATCGATAAAAGCCACAATACAAACATCCATAAAATATATCATTACCGATGTTCGTAACGATGCTTAAAAATGTATTAACAAAATATTCATCGATAACTGTAGATATTTATCGAAAATTTTATCGAGAAGAATTTCGATAAATTTTAAGAAAAAAATTCTGTAATAAACGTGTGTATTTATATATTTTTAAACTATATTTGTTATCGATTCTTCTTCTTCTTATTTGGCGCTGTAACCGCCTAAGCGATTTTGGCCGAGTCCAAAACAGCACGCCAGTCATTTCTCTTCTGTGCTAACTGACGCCAATTGAAAATGCCAAGTGAAGCCAAGTCCTTCTCCACCTGGTCTTTCCAACGCAGAGGAGGCCTTCCTCTTCCTCTGTTACCAGCATCGCGGCCCGCGTTGAATATTTTCAGAGCAGGAGCGTTTCTGTCCATCCGAACGACATGGCCAAGCCAGCAGAGCCGCTGAATTTTAATGTTATCGATTACAGTATATATATATATCGATGTCTTTATGTTATGGCAAAAACATGCAATAAAAAGTCACGTTAACGAGATTCGTAAAGAGGCAGTATTACTTTGGCAAATGAAAATATTTATCGATAATTATGTTTAACAAAAAAATTTTGACGACAATTGTGATGAAAACTTTTTAAACGAATAAATATATTGAATCATTTTGCGTTAGCCAGCTATATACACATCATCGTTTATAATTTATTACTAGTTTGGGGTATTCACTTTAAAGGAAAATGCTTCGAAAGCCACAAAATCTTTAACGCTAGGGCTTATTATTTTTTGAAAAAGAAATTTTAAAGAATAAAACTATAAATGTATATTTTGCTATTAAATTAATAATCGATAATCATAAATATATCGATGTATACCTCTTTCGATTAAGAATCTATAAAACCTTTACGTTAACGATATGAGTTGGCATCCTTAGCTGAAAACTTACCACGAAATTAAGTCACAAAAGAGACAATCATAAATTATAGCTTTAAAGATATACTACGTAAGGATGGGTCAATATTAGCAGACATACATTGATGGAAAAATTTATCGAGCACTCTAGTTATGATAAAAAAATTTTCTTTTTAAATTTACTACGACGTTATAAGTAAAAAGTTTGGACTAAAAAAAAATTATCGATAATTATTTTTACCGAAAACCTTAGGCAGTATTTCGATAACTTTATATAAAACAAAATTATTTATACGAGCATTGCATTATTCAATATAGAAACACCAATAAATAGAGGTATTATTAAAAAAAAATTACTCGGAAACCTCGAAAGTTTTGGCGCATTCATGGAGCTGAGAAAATTTCTATCAAAATATTTTTTCAAGTTTAGAAGTTTAAGTTTTCCGATTTAAGAGAATGGATTGGATTATTGGATTGATTCTGCAATAGGCAATAAATGGCCATATATTGTTAGAATGTGGATACTTGTGAATGGGTAATATTAGAGAAAAAATTATCTCCAAAAACATTGTTCCAAAAATTTTAATTGTTTTTTTGCGCACCGGATCCCACTATCTTAGTTTTATGTATCGGTCGCTGATGCCGAAACTCGAACAATCATTTTTTTTTTATGGACAAGTTTTTGAGATATTTGCAATTTACCATTATTCAGCTGAAACAAAAAAATGTGTCCACTTAATCTGAGGAATTTTTTAATCATACCAATTTTTTTATAATAGGGAAAAAACTTAAAGTTACTAATAAAGAAAATCGCTAGATATGAAAAGTTTTAAGTGATCCAATGAAAATGCGCAAATGATTTTTTTGTATGAAATATGAGCAGGAAAGAATTTTACTAAAAAATATGCTTTATTTTAATCCATACTCACACACTTACTCACAAACTCTCAGATTTATAATATTGGTAGGATTCAATTTTACTTGTCAATTAAAATTCTAAAATGGTGGCAAACCTAATCAAAAATATTTTCAAAATAGGTGCAGCTTTCGTAGCCCCGCTCTCGTTTAATAGCCACATTAAAATATTTTATTTAATTTGTTAATCAAATTGATTTTAATATTCCTTTTAAAAATATGTTTGAAATACATTTTTTTAAACCCCTGTCATTTGATACTCATACTGAAATAGTTCGTTTAACTTTTTATTAAATTGATTTTAACAATTTGAACGGGTGGCAACCCGCTTAAAGGATATTTTCGAAACAAACTTCTTTGGGTACTTTATTTAATTTTTGATTTTAAGCAGGTGGCAACTCCATTTAAAAAATGTTTCGAAAATAAAGTCGTTGTAGAACCAATTTCTCTAGACGCCTACATGTATAAATGTTGTAATATTTTATTTAACTTTTTAATTAATTGGTTTTAACTTTTCAGGCAGGTGGCAACCCCCTTAAAAAATATTGTCGAAAAAAACGTTGTGGAACCCCTATTTTATTTAAACTATTAATAAATTGATTTGAACTTTTGAGAAAGGTGGCAATTCTTCAAAAATATTCTGTCTGCGTGAAAAATTTTATTCAAATACGTAAACTTTCGCATTTTTAATATCAGTATGATTTGGAAAAGCTAAACAAGTTTTCACCAAAATTTCCGATTTTCTAATCTAAAATTTTAGATAAAATTTGAGTATGCAGTTTTATAGCTCATTTTAAGAATAATAAAATGCAAGTTTCAGGCGACTAAAGATTTGCGTTGATTTTGAAAAAACTTTTTTTTTTTGCTATGCTATTTTGCTCTTTTTTTACATATAAACATGAATTTCTTATAAAAGAAAATGCGTGAGACCGATCGCAAGATAAAAATTTCAAAAAATCAGTGCCAGTTTTTGAAAAGCAACGCGAATTCTTTGCTGCTTCAAACATGCGCTTTGCTTGAATCTTTGATTTACAGTGACTCAGAAAAAAGAAATTATTAAAAATCAGTGCGATATTTTAGCCGCTTGAAACTTGCAGTTTCCTTGACTAAAATTGTATGGGCTATAACAAAGGTTGTAAAGTCTTAAATTAAAAGTTGACATTTTGATGAAAATTTGTTGGATTTTTCGAAATTTTGTATAAAGTTTGAAACTCTGATTTATATGGTTTTAGTTAAAGCATGGACAATTTTGAATATTTTAAAAAAAGTCACCCCATGTGGACGTTTGTTTGCGTCACTGTATATCATAGTGTCGCAGCATAAGATCCCATAATATAATTTCTAATGCTTCAGTTAAGCTGAATTTCATATAAAGTTTTCTTTAAGCCAAAGCTTATTATTCCCTCGTTCTCTGAACTTTTACTCCTCTTTGATTTCCTTATTTATCTTCCTCTCTGATGTGTATTTTTTCATTATGCATCTTACAAAAATTTCTGTTGGGTTTCACGAGTACATATAAAGATAAACAATTTCTACAAAGTTCATTCATGCAGTTGATACACACATTCACTTTTGTGCTATTTAATTTTAAGAAATAAATAAAAATATTGTACATACAACTGCATATGTCTTTTTCGGAATACAATTTTGTACATACTTACCTACATATGTACGTATAAATACTTTAATACTATCGCACATGCAGAGACTTAGCTGCATTCAAGAAACGATTCGCTTTATTCTAAATAAAAAAAAAAATCTTTCCTTTTTTTCATTCTACTTGTCAATCTACTTACTTCATACGCGTTTTGCGCAATAAATTTCAATAACGAATTTAGGGATATTCAGACAAGTAATGGGGTTTACGTGCGTGGGTGCTTTGAGTTATTTTGTAATACTCTGTAAAATACCATAAGAGAGTTCACATGCATTTTTCAGTATGAAAACTTAAAATATATGCAACGGGGAGAAGCGAATAATGTGTCACAAAATAAACAGACTGGTTTTTTGTTTACCACACGGGTGAGTCAACTTTAAATATCAACAAAATTATTTAGAACTTCTAGCTAGATTCTATTTCTTTTTTTTTATATATAGAAAAATCAGCAAAGCCCAACTAGAAGTTATAACTGCTAATCCAGAGATTACCAACTTACCCTATATCCTCATCAGTCTCTTTATTAGACCTCAGCTAGATCTAATACGATTAGCATTGGTCTACGTGAATATTAGTAACAGGATTCTTCGGGTGCGACTGAGTCTTTCTCAGCATGCCTACTGCACTACAGATAAGTGGATTCTGTCTTCCATACAATTTTAAAAATTATAGAGCATATTTCAAGAACATAGACCTCGTTGTAGGGGCTCTTCTCATTTTCAAGCTGACTATTAATAACGAGCCTGCCTGGGAAAGTTAGAAAAATCCCTGAGTACTCGTATCATAGCAAAATGTTTCGGTGCCTATATCCAGCGTTGACTCTGTAGTGGATGATCATCGTCAACGACGTCCGGGAGGAATTGGAAAGCTGAGGCCGTTGGGCTATCGCCTATACTGACAACCTACCACTCATCGCCAAGGGAAAGTTTCTGGCAGCTCTTTATCATCTTATGTAGGGGTAATTAAACTTAGATAATCATCAATGCAGGTAAGAAGGAGGACATCCTATACACCAGGAGGTACATATAAAGTGCCTAAGGACCAACTTCCCTCGATCGGTAGCGCAGGTAGTCAAAGGACCTTAGTTAGCTAGCTATGCGCCAACTCTGGGTTCTGGCCCGGCATTGTCCTAACAAAAGCACATGCGCTACGACTTACTTTCATCTCGGAGCCTTTTCGTTGCAGCTGCCTAGAAGATGACGTGGTGGAATCGTCTGAACATTTACTTCTCAGCTGCCTAACAATTCTAGTTGGAAGATTACGTGGTAGAATGATTTCATCCTTTTCTTTTCAGATTTCAGCTCAGCTACCCTGCTTTCGTAAGATACAATTTTTAACGTTAATTAAGCATCTGCTTAAAACAATAACCGTCACAGGCATACTTCAAACCATTTGTTCTGCTGCCTACTTTCATTGGCCTTGCAACATTATATATTCAATCAGTTTTATCCAATTGCTAATTAATTAACTATCAATGAGACTCGCAACAAATCAGATGCCTCATCATTCATTCTATACCCATTAAAATCAATCAATCAGAAACTCAATGCCATTTTCACAAAAACCTTCAAAATATATTTATTTATAATACAAGCCATTAAGCCAGCATTAATTGCACTGCTCATCTTTAAACGTACTCGATTGTCTTCGCTTGTCCTTCTTTGTCTACAGCCAAAGTCCTTTGCACTTATTTATATCATCCTTTCCCAGAACACGAATGCGAACTCATTAATTACGATTTTCTATCAGAATAAACGCGCATCCCTTTTTTATTAGACTAATGCCCTTTTTATCGGCGATCTCCAACTCGCCAGCAGGAAATGTAGGGGAAATAAAAACGCTTAAATTATGTAGTAATAAAGTAATCACCCGTTCTTCAAATGTAAGTCTTACTATAAAAAACTCAACTGCAGACGAAAATAATATAGAAGAAGTATGCGAAAAATGTATGTGGTGCAAAAAATTGGCAAAAAATACTCACAGGATTGGTATTTATTGAACCTTTTATACATTTTCTCATTTTTTGCTGCCTGCTGATGGGTTAACAATCACAATTAGGCATAGGCCCTATCATTGCCATGCCCACTTTTTACTTTTGGCAACCATTTCGCCCGCAATCAGTCTTTTGCTAATCTTTTTTTATGTTTTATTGCTCTTTCACTTTTCCTTATCATCGTCATTGTCATCGTTATTGTAATTTTCATTAGCTTTTTAATTGCAGCCAAATGAACTCATTTGTCTTCTTATCGATCGCAATCAACACTCACTCACTTACTGAGTGTCCTCAATTGGCAAGCAAACTGACAGCGTTATTATGCTGCATGTGTATGAAGTTGAGAGCCATAAATGATTGCTGAAAAAAGTAGTGTGAATATTTTTTGTGCATGCGCTCGTGTACACACACATATGCACATATTTGTAACAGTTTGTTGTTTTTTTATTGGCAACATGGGGGCAAGTCAAATGTGCCAAAAGATAATCGCGATAACCATAAAGAGAAATTTGTCTGCCAAATGCAATAAAATGTCATGATAAAATTTATTAGACTACACTACTTTGGGAAAGTATGAACACATTTGCATTAGGAAATGTTTTTTTGGTAAGAAAATATTTATTTCAAATATACAAACTATACATTTAATACTGAGGCGAAAGTGCAACTAAATTTATTAGCCTAACATGATTTCTTGAAAGTGAAAACTTGAAATAGTTTTTTTAATGACTGGGCATAATATTTTGCTTATTAAAAATTTTAAATTATAAATTTATTTTTTTTTTTCATTTAAATAATACCCACTAAAATAATGAATCAAATCGTATGTCCTTGAAAAATTTATATAAAATGTAGACAGTAAGAAGTGGACAACAGCTATTATTGAATTGCAAAAGGTGTAAATAGAAAACTGCACTGTAAAAGGTGGGCATGTGAACCATTTAATTTAAATAAATTTCGCATACATTCACATTTTGGTATCCAGGTTTTTTGCCCACTCTTTGCCATGCAATAGTCATAGCCCAATTTTACTGTACAGATTTTGTATTCAAAGGCTCAAAATTAGTATACGCTATACACCTTTAGTCATAAATTTTTTATGATCACTTTTTTTAATAACCAAAAATTTATATTCAGCTATCAAAAAAGTTTGACTAGTATTTTATTTATTTTATTAATCAAACATTATGTCTAATTTTTAAGCACCCCAAAAATGTATGACAGAAATGTAAGACCAATTTTTAACCGAATTCCAAAAAAGGAGGTTATCAGTTCGTCGGAATCTTTTTTTTTTTTTTTTGAACTTTGGATTACGTCAACCGACTTCGATAATTCTCATCGGAAAGGTAGAGTATCAGAGGTGGTCCCATACTAATCTGGTTTAGATCCGATCATTGGATTATGAAATATATATATATATATTTTTATATGAGAATTGAAGTCAGTCTTTTTTGCTAAAAATTACTTGTTTAATATCTAAAACCGTATGGCCGTTTTTAATTGCCAACATTTTGAATGGCCAAAACTTATGTGTCTAATTTGTAAACGCTGATAAATACATGTATTCCCAGTTTTTAAATTCCTATACAATTTTTTCCAGTTCTTATATTCAGTTTTTTAAAACCCAATTTTTTAAACGCCCAAAAATTTACGCTGAGTTCAATATTGCTTAAAATTTATTAGCAGTTTCATATTAACAAAAAATGTATGCCTATTTGAAGAATTATCTCTATTTTTTAAATGTCCCAAAATATAAGCTCAGTTCTTAAATTTTCAAAAAAAATTCCAAATTTTAAGGGACAAACAAACTACATATGTCTTGCTTCTAAACATAACTAGAATTTATGTCCAACTTCTTTTTTTAAATTATTTATGTCTAGATTTTAAGTCAACAAAAATGTTGCCCAGTTTTTAAACGTCCACGAATTTCCGCTGAGTTTTATATCACCAAAAAATGTTTTACGAATTTCATACTATCCAAAAAGTATTGTAGTGTTAGAATAGTCTTAAGTATGCGCCCAAAAATGTATAACCAGTTTTTTAATTTCAAAAAAATTTTGTCCAATCTTTAAATGGCAAAAAAAATATTTCTTGCTTAAAAATTTAACCAGCTTTTACTTTTCTAAACTTGTTTCAAATTTCAATTGTCGCCAAATGCCAACAAACAAAAAAGAGCTATTCAAAAATGATGTTGAGTACATATGTATGTAGGCTCCCCCAATTCCCCATTTATGAGGCGAGGATCTGGATAATCTGGCATTGTCTCATTTAAAAGTACAGATGGCTGGACTCTGACATGTTCAGTGACACGAAAACATCCATTATTACCGAAAGATTACAAAAGTCGAATGGCTGAAATGTGCCTGGCGTTGTTCCGGAGGCGGAAGAAAAGTCTGGCGGCACGAAATGTGAGAATGCTGATGCTTTCAGTTGGTTAGAGTAGGTCAAACGATGCTTTTTGCATTAATGGTATATTTCAGAGTTTTTAGGGGTTTTCTCTAATGGCGTTTTCTGTAATGAGCTTAAGTGCTATGAACCAAAACCATTTGCTATAAGTAATTAAAGTTTTTCACATTGCTTTCTTTTTATAACACATTTGCCGGATTCTATCAGCTATGTAGTAGTTATTAAATCAGCCACACCTCTCATATTTACCACGTCAGATGCCTGCGCAAAGAGTTGTTATGGTATTTGTTATTGTTGTTATGTTTTTGGCTTCTTTTTTGCTCCTCATATTCCCGCTATTCTCATTAACGTCATTCAACAAATGTTTAATTTGATCATTAATCATGGCGACGGCCAAGCAGCTAACCGAGCTATCGTCATGGCCACCACAACGGCTGTTACGATAACAATAAAGAACAACAGCAACATGTTGACTGTTGTGTAATCACGTACAAATAAGTTAGTATGTAAATGCTAACTACTTGTAAGTACATGTGCATGAAGTGGTGGTTGTAAGCCATAAACACGCTTAACATTAACCATTTGCTAAGACCAGATCTTGCTCTATCCAATGTCTAGTTTTAATTTTTCCTATGGTTTTTTTTTTTTTATACTCCTTCACTGTCATTTATCTTGCTTTCAGCAGCCATATGGCTACTACTTCACCGGCTGGCCAACTACTAAATCCATCACAGTGTATCTATGTAGCTAGCTACGTGTGATTGCGGCAACATTGCTTGGAACAACCACCTACTAATCATATGCTAGGAACTGAGCATAAAAGGAAGGCATTCACTAAACTATTTATAAATATGTACTTAGATTTCATTTTATGTACAATGCCTAAAATCTTATAAGGACATAGTTTCATACATATGACACACATTTATATTTAAACACTTAAAAGCTTAAACTGAACATAAATTTATGGTAATCTAAATACGGGACACAAATTTATTGTGGATTTTAAATTGGACATAAATTTACGGTGGTTTATAAAGTGTTAATAATTTTTTATAAATCTAAAACCTGGACATAAATTGTGGCCGGGCATAGATTTGTCGTAACTTGAAAAATGGACATAAATTAGAGTAATTTAAAAACTGGCCAAAAAAATTAGACATACAAATTTAGTAAATTAAAAACTTGGCATAAACTCTTAGTCATTTCGCAAACCGTTTTTTAAAAATTGAGCCAAATTTTTGGTATTTCAAAAACTGGGCATAATTCTTTGGTCATTTAAAAGTGGACGGAAATTTTTCTCTTAAAGACAGACCAGAATTCTTTTTACGTTTAAAACTGAGCATATAATTACTGATTATTTGAAAAGGGGGCATAAGTTATTTATAATTTATAAAGTTAACATACTCAGATATCTGGAAATTGAAAAGCTAGACATAAATTTTGGTCAATCAAAAACTGAATATATTCTTAGGTCATTGAAAGAAGACACATTTGTTGGTTAATTAAAATCCGGGCATAATGTTGGTCATTTAAAAGCTGCACATATTTTTTCGTCAATTATGAATTGAACACAAAATTATGGTGATTTAAAAAGTGGACATAAATTTTTTGGTCATTGAAAAACTAGACATAAGTATTAATATTTAGTACTTTCAAAAGTGCACATTAGTTTTGGATCATTAAAAGCCTGGACATAAATGTTTTGCTTATAAAACAAACCTATGTAGATACATATTTCGAAATTGAAAAACTAGACATACATATATGTATGTACATTTTGGTTCATTTAAAAACTGAATATATCCTTAATTTTTGGTTACTTAAAATACGGGCGTAAACTGTTGGATGTTTTGTATTTTGTAATTTCTGAATTGGGCATAAAATATGTTGATTTAAAAACGGGACATAAATTTTTGATCATTAAATAAGTATAAAAAAATTTTTGGTAATTCAAAACTACACATAAATTTTTTGTCATTGAAAATCTGAATATTAAATATACAGTTCCATTTGCCATGATCAATTGTTTATGGTCACTTTCAATTACTAAATATTTATTTGCAATTTTAAATTATCAACATAAAATTCATTCTCTATTTCAAAATGACAAGTTTTTGAATTATAAAAAAATTGCTATGTTCAATTTTAAAAGACCACAAATTTATGTCCAAAACTTTAAATTACCAGAATTTTATGGCCAACTTTTGAAGTGATGGAAAATTTAATTGACTAAAAATGAATGCTCAACTTTGAAAGGACTAAAATTTCCTATCTACGTTTAGAAAATTTTACGATCAACTTTTAAATTGCCAAAATTTATGTCCACTTTTTGAATTTATTTTAATAAACTGTAAATGTTTGTAAAATTAAATGACCAAAAATGTAGAAATTTTAATTTTAAATTTTTTATTTATTGAATTTTTTTACTATTTGCTCTTTATAATATTGCTTTTCACGCTTCTTCTTCTTTATTCTTTTCACCTACATACTTATATTTTTCATAATAGCCGTTTTTATGCCTCTTTGATAGTTTATTGCTCACCATTTTGCAAATTAGCATTTGTTTATGTCCTTATTTCTCTTTTATTTTCCGTACGAGCTTTCTGATTCTTTCACTTGTAGCCTTATCTAGCGAAGTGCAGCTGCGGGCCATGTGCACAACACGTTTTGTATTATTGGCTAAGCATAAAAGCAGTAAATGGTTGTGAAAAAGAGAACAATACCTTTGAGAGGATGTAGATAAGAAGGAGTAATTTGATCGAAGTGCTTGCAGAAAATATGGCAAACCAAATGCGCTTCTCGTTTATACTAGCATGTGACATTAAAGATGTTGCTAATTGTGTTAGGACAGTTCAAAGGCCAGGGCTGACTTAAGCTTTCTGGTAAATCAGTAAATATTATAGACAATCGTTCAAAAAAAAAGCTGGGAAATCTGTGCAGCCTTGTTAGCTGGTATACTCATATGCCTGCGAAATAAGAACTCATTGAATCTTTTCTTGGACGGCAAAGTTGACTTAAGCTTTTATTAATATTTTTGTCAATCTAAATTTACTATCACTTTTTTGGATACCATAACCTTATCACTCAAATTTGTCGTCCCCATGGTGACAGGGAGTTTGGGAGCTTCTGCGACTTCCTTTGCTGTCAGACTTTAGAAGAATTTCTACTTTTTACATAGCACATATGAACGATTTCTCAGCTAGTGTTTAGCGCTGGGTATATAAAGCATTTAGCTTTCCAGGTAACGTCATTCGCCTCGACCTTCTGAGCCGGCACCCGCTTTAACCAAGGGAATGGAGGGGAAACGGTCTTCGAGCATGTCGCTCATCCTGCTTCAACAGTCTCACAAACAGTATAAATTTTGGGAACATACACACTCGACAGAAATTAAAAACTAAAATTGTTAATTAGAATAAAAACACAACCGTAATTGAAAACGATAATAGGAGCAAACACTAAACCACTTAATTTCCTACACAACAAACAACTGAAAACATAAACGTGACGGGAAATCCGCTGAGTGCTAAATTAAATGAGTATTGAAGGTCGCCAAGAAGATTTAAGTCGGCGTTAAAGTATGAAAAGCATAAAGACTAAAGCAAAATTTAAGAAAACTGTAGGCGAAGATGCAATAACAAATGAAAATGGGCGGCATATATTTATGTATGAGAAAGTTATAGTAGGCAATTGAGACCACATCAACTACGCAGAGGATAGCCTGCGGGACATAGAGGAGGAGGCATACATATGTTGAAGGAGGGCAAGGAATGTAAGGTTATACACAACCTTCTTTTTGCTTCGTGTGCTGAAAAGTTGATCTTTTTGTTCAGAGAAAGCTTGCTGTTGCTTCGCTTGTGGGCTGATTCTGTTCCAAACTCACGCACATACATATTTATATGCGCATACAAAGCATCAAGCGCCTGTGTAGGTGTGTGCGTTTTATGTGAACGAGAACAGCAAAGTCAACGAGTTCAACAGCCCTGAAAGTTGTCGAACGTACGCATTAAAACTTTTCGCATACAACGCAAGCAATGACTTCCTACGTCAACGTTGGCATCCGACGCCAACAACGCCAACAGCAACGGAAGCAATAATATTGCTGCTTAGCATCGTGAACTTAAAGTTTAAGTGTGTGCGGCGCGCACTTTGTAGACGCCCTTGCGCCTAAAAGTTGAATGCGTTTATGAATGACAGCTGTGAGTTTGTAAGTACGTATACTAGTTAGCTGAGAGAAGGGACAGTGGAAACAAAGCATCGATGAGAAGAAAAAATGCGTTGGTAACAAAACTACCACAACACAACAAAAATAGGAAGTAGTTTGAAATTAAATAGGCTAACAGCAAAAACAAAAAAAAAGCGAAGTTGCCCACAGCAAAAGGCGCCGTGGTTTGGGTAGACACATCAAATATTCTTTTCTCTTGTTGCAATTTCTGCTTCTACAATTCCTGTATTTTTTTCATTTTTTCTCATCTCTCTTCACATTTTCTTTTCTTGCCTTGATTTCACTGCGGCATGCCACAATGTCTGCCGTCTGTTAACTGCTCGCCTCCTGCGCCTAATCAAATTTTCTCATCATTTTCAGCCATAAAAGTGTCTGCGTCTGCTTGCCTTTTTCCCCGCCTGCCTGCCTGCCAGCCTTCTTTTTCTGGCTATTTTTCGCTTTTGTTCGCCTGTTTCGCTCCATTTGCGGCCTTCAAGTTGAAGACTTCTATTCTTTTCACATAAACAATTTTTTTGTGCTACTTTTTTTTTCTTCAGCATTTTTACTTTAATATGCAAGTGCTTCTTCATTTGAGGTTTTTAGCTAAACATTTCTATAAGTTTGGAAACTTTTCTTCGTTTTTTTTTTTACTTTTTGACTCTTTTGTTCGGTGTTTGGTAAAATGTTCAGACATGACCTGCTTTCAAATTTCCATATAACAGTATTTATAAATTTACACAATATGCAGCAATCGACAGGAGGACAGGAGCAGGTGGCGAGATACTCATGCAATTGGATAGCGTGTCAGGGAGTAAGTAGAATTCGCTTAGGCATAAAAATTTTGACTTGTAATAAATTTAATTTTTAAGCGCACAAAAGCATAGACAAACTCATTTGTGGGTTAATGAGCTGTTAAAAGTTTCGAGAATGCTTAAAGTATTTTAAAGCGTTTTTATTGGCTTTGGGTGCTTTTCTTATCTAAAGAAAATTTTATCAACTTAAATTCTTAGCATTATTGCATAAATGAAAGTTTGATACCATTTTCAGGTGGCAGCTGGCTCTCATGAACACTTTTTTTTACGTTCGTTGTTCGAGAGGCGCCTGCATTCAAAGAACTCTAAAATTCCCCTACAGCAACAGCTGCAGGGGCACCATATCTACTTATTTATGCGAATATTTCTATAAAATCGTTTCTTATGCTAAATTTTTGGTGGTATAATTTTAGGAGCTCTTGTCATACATTTAACATAGCTAGTAGAGTTGGGTACTTTAGTTCTTTTGAGCGAACCGTTCAGTTATAGTTCGCTCAATTGATCAAACTTATATATAAAATAATAAATTTAACAAGGTATGTATGTACGATGTGTAAACACTTACATACTGCTGTCCAAACACATTAAATAGGAAAGCTGGTTTGATTTAAAAGCGTTTTACGCTAGTTTAGTATTTTCTCTGCGCCGAAAAAACTTGTTTGCAAGGAACTGAAGTAGCTACAATGCACAAGCGTTTTAAAACAGGGCTTAGGAGCAAAGGTTTTTTTTTTATCGCTCCGCTCTAGCTCCGCTCCGGTATTGTATTTCGCTCTGTTCTCCGCTCTTGCTCCACTCCCGCTCCCAAAAAAAAATTTGTTTATGTATTTATTTACATATCGGTCCCTAACCGCCAAAAAACGTAGGCGACATTTTTTTTTTAATTTTCTTTTTGATGCAGAAAATTAAAAAAAATTGCCAAGTTAATTAAATATTATGGAAATTTATTTAACACGTTTATTTTCAGTGGCAAAAAAATTATAATTTAAGTAAATTTATTAACTGAACATTTTTTTTTTATTTTAATTGAGCTTGAGGACGTTATTAATGAAAATTTTCGCGGAAAAACAACAGTAAAAATATTTCAAAATAAATAATTACAAGGCCAGAAAATAACAAAAACATAATATTGGAAATTTTTTCTTTAAGGTGCTAAGAAGCAAATGCATTATTTAGCTCTTTGTTCCAGCTCCGCTCCAGCTAAAATCCTTTGCTCCGCTCCGGTCCGAAGTCCTGTTTTAAAACGCATCGGTAAAAATGGGGATGCACTTCATACATGCGTGCCAAAAATATTTAGATCAGAGACAAATTTTGCTCAATAAGAAGACCGAGCTAGTGAGCTAGTTGATTGCGATTAACTAGTTCTTTAGTTCATTTAGTTCAAAAACTACAAAATTCTAATAGCTAGACTAGTAGTGGAACTCTGCGAACGGCTATGTTAAGTTTTTGACTCCGAATTATTTTTAATGAAAATGCAGTGAAAAATCTCCATGTTTTTTTTCTGACTAGCCGCCCTAATTCCACGCAAATGACAAAACTCATCGCATAACAATTGATTTGACCACTGCGCCAAAAAGTATGCCGCAAAAACTTGACCTTGGGCGCTCAAATAATTACAATTTTCTATGTTATTGTTATGACTACCAACGAAAATGTTCAACGCATGACAATTAAGTTGACTACTGCGTCTAAAAGCACGAGCTCTTATAATAATTTTCGAGATTATTGTTATGAGCTTTTTCATTGGCGTAGGAAAAGACCCTCAACCAAATGGGCTTTCTCAAGAGATACATATTTATCTAGACTTTGCTTGCTTCTAGACGACCCACTCGATTCTCAGAATCCCACTGAAGGATGAATATTTCTGGACTACTGCTGGATACGACCTGTAGCGATATAGTCATTGGTCTCTCAAAAAAAAAACGGTGCATGTATTGAATATCTCATCTGCATTGTTGTATTTCCCCTTAAGCTCATATTTTCGCCTTGAATTTAAAGTTGTTTTTTCTCTCCCACTCCAAAACCATAAACTTAATAGCCACCTTTTGTTGGTAATCTGCGACGCATAATACGTCTAAAAGAGTGCTATAATCCAATTAAGAGCTTTTGTTTATTAAATTTACTAACAGCTTTTGTAGCGCGCGACAATCAGCGCTTTGTAGTCGTTGTTAGTCTGCCTCGCGGACACATGCAGTGAAGTAAATAATCTCAGAGCTCAACACACTTACCTTCCACCTACTGGGTAGGAGTATTGAGCGCTTGTTGTGGTAGGCGTTCGGAAGTGATAATGTGTAAACCAAAAAGCGACATTAAGGCACATCACAGCAGAGCAGTCGAGCTGAAACCATTCGCTCGTTATGCGGCTTGCGGCGTGAGCTAGGACAACTTTACTGTACTTGTTTAAGCAGGCAGCCTAATTCGAAATTTTTACTACGATTTGAGATTTTTTGCTTATAAAATTTCAACCATATCTTTATTTTCTTTTTTGTATATTTGTAGCATAGCTAATAAATAATTTCAAATACATAATTTCCAACTCATAATTCCCACTTTAAATTCTACCCCCTTGATGCTCCACTTTATTCCATCTTTTTTTTTAATTTTCCATTTACTCGTATGATCATTTTATTATTATTTCTTTAGTCGGCCTTTAGCTTTTTTCCTACTTGTATAGATTTCATGGATATTTTTCATTTGTTTTTCTAAGCCGATTTTGTTTAGTCTTTCTGGGGAAAAAATGGTTTCTGTCACTTATATTTCATTTCCTATAAGTTTTTTTATAGTTTTAGGGCCAATTTCATGGAAGCAGTTTTAGTGAAAAATGATTTTGATTTTTTGAATTTTATATGGAAATTGACAGAAAATAATCAATCATTTTCCATTTAAATTGCTGGTGAAACTGACTGTTATT
This sequence comes from Rhagoletis zephyria, assembly GCF_001687245.7. Classification (NCBI taxonomy): domain Eukaryota; kingdom Metazoa; phylum Arthropoda; class Insecta; order Diptera; family Tephritidae; genus Rhagoletis; species Rhagoletis zephyria. The sequence continues at coordinate 84,133 of NW_016158546.1, read as the reverse complement.
ATTTTGATACAGGGATTATCAAAAAAAAACTAAGAAATATCCACAGTATGTTGCCAGCATCTGTTTAAGACTTTCAAATAATGCACTTAGGTAACAAACATACGGACATGCATAAATATGTACAAATGCATATATATACATATATATTTTTACATTTGCACAAAAGCAGTTTTTAGAAATTAAACTTTTATTTTACTTTTTTGGTTTTCTAATTTGAAAATTCATTTATTATTTTAGTTTATTGGGTTATCGGTTAATCGGCTTATTCAAAGCCTTAAAACTATCAATGAAATAGATATGAAATTTTTATAAAATAAAATAGAAATCAAATGCGAAATAGAATTTGAAATCTACAAATATTTCTCCAATACAAAGCAAATGCAATTAGGATACGGGTGAGCGGAATCTTAAAACTAGTGAAATTTGCAAACACTGCCGAGTGGAGGGATGAGTAGTGAGATTTTCTAAGGATATTAGCAAATTTCACGAGTTTTTTTTTTAGGGTCGCTCCCTTCTCTCGCCAGAACAAAAAAGCTAAAGCATTTTGCAGAAACAAGCAAAATAAAAGTAAATTAAGCATTTGAACAATATTAGCCTTAAAATGTTTACTTTGGCGAAAAACTACCGAAATTACTCATTTTTTCATTGTCACTCGAAAAAATCATAATTGTTTTTTTTTTTACTAACTTTGGGAAGTTTTCAAATAGAATGTTAATATTACAGGTAGTGGACGTTGGCATCAAATGCAACATATCTGTGAAGTTTCAAGACAGTGCCACACAATTTAAAAAATGGCAGCTTGCGGAATATCTGTCGCAGCCATTTCGTAATTTTTGAAAATCTAAGATTATTCTAGTTTTAATAATTTTAGATAATTCAAAATATTAAAATTAAACTAAAAGTGCGAGTAAACGTGTTAGCTGACTGTATATGGTGCTATGTGGCGTATACGTTACATACACAACTACGGGTATATGAGAACGGATTGTTATTTTTAACCGACTTCCAATAAAGGAGGAGGTTATGAGTTCGTCGGAATACAGGGGGTGCGTTCCAGCATTTTCAAAAACCGCATAAATTCAGATACTCCATGTAAAAAATTCTAAAAAACCGCTTAAGAAAATCGAGTTAGGCAATATTAGAGAAAAAAAACAATTTATTTCTTCACTTCAACAATGAATGAACACAAATGAAACAAATAAAACTTTATCTGTATTTTAACCAAAGACAAAAAACAAATTCCACAATAAATATATGAATTATGTTAGAATACAAAGAAAATAATAAAATCTCTCAAAAAAGAAAAATCGCTGCAGCGAACAAATTGTTTGAAAAATCACATAAAAAGAGAATTAAGTGTATAAAATTTTTATACCCGAGCGCACTTGTGCACAAGGGTATTATAACTTTGTTCACATAACGGTTGTTTGTAACAGGCAAAACGAATCGAGATAGATATAGACAAATGTATACATAAATGATCAGAATGAAAAGAGAAATCGATTAAGCGGTGACTGTCTGTCCGTCCGTCCGTCCGTCCGTCCGTGCACACGATAACTCGAGTAAAAATTGAGATATCTTAACGAAACTTGGTACGTGAACTTCTTTTGGGCGTGGGACGGATGGTATTGAAAATGGGCGAAATCGGATAATAACCACGCCTACCTCC
>NW_016158546.1:0-82413 GCF_001687245.7 Rhagoletis zephyria | reverse complement strand
AAGAAATACGTTTATGGTAAAATTTTGGAAAATGGGCGTGCCAGCGCCCACTTATGATCACATACATATATGTATCTCGGTAACCGTTCTACCAATTTGTACCAAACTGGGTATGGTTAGTGTGCTTGCCACATGAAAGCGAAATGTTGAAAATTATTGAAATCGGAATAAAATTGAGGCCGCTTATCATATAACGGCAAATTTCAGAAATGCTTGAAACTTCAATATTTCGAAATTGAAGGACGCCAATTTACTCAAAATTGATACACCGCGGCTTATATTTAATACTTGCGCCGGGTATTTAATGTTCGGCTTCGCCCGAACTTAGACTCTCTTACTTGTTAGTTTTCATTTAAATACAAATTCGCGCTGGAATATTGTTTCTAATGCATAACCGAAGATAATGCATTGTTTAAGATAAGTGTGCCACTTATTTTCAACCAAAAACACGTTTTTGTCGAGAAATAAAACAACTCATGGGATTTGCTCGTACCTAACGTTTGTACGATTGGTAGTAATCAGCCTTACTGAATCCACCACCACAAGTCAAAACCTGTCAAATGTGGTGCTCACGTTCACTAGACACCTGCTTTCAGCGCTCTTTCAACGTCATTGCAAAACTTTATAGCAATGCCTATTCTAATAAATAAGGCGTTCAAAAATATGCTACAAAAACTTTATTGTCTATAAAACTATAAACGCTTTTCAATTCAAAGCCTCGAAGTGTGAAGCATTTTTCGCCTTTTTGAATAAATTATACATTTTAAATCGAATTTCATTTAAAATCTTAAATTTTAAACTCCGTCCTTACTCACTTAAGTACTGTCAAGTTAATTACTGAAACATTTAATTTAAACTTTGGCAAACTCTTTAGCAGCTACTATTTACTTGAACTAAATTTATGTTGCACGTCTTCCAACTTGTGTTCGGTCATTAATTTTCATTTGTACGCCTGCCAAGTTTTGCGCCTACTAGCGCTTTAATAAGAGGGTGAGAGTGTTAGTGTCATGGAAAAAGTCATTCTACTCAAAAACTTTGCCGACACAAAAAAAAACAATCGAACTACTTGAGTTGTGAGAAATTGTTGAATTCGATGCATTTGACTTTAAAACCTGTAGGCATTTTAAACAAAATGATGCAAGTTAGGTTTTGTATGAAAATTTTAAAGTAGCGGTATTTTAAAAGTACAACCACGAATATCATCAATTCCTCTTAGAAGTCAAAAGTATCTACAATACGCTACGTTGAATTTCGATCACGGCAAATCTTTAAAAAAAAAAAACAGATTGGCTTAGGCTAGGAAGCCGCGTTCGAATTCATTCGTACTTCCAGTCAGAGGCAGACTTCCCATTACTAATGCGCTCTATGAGTGCCAAGAGTAGGTACATCCTTCTAACCGATTTTAATCCATATTGTTAGCATGATGTCTGCTGAAACATTTACTATCCCAGATGAAGCTGTGGAGCTCCGATATTTTAAACTCTCCCAAATCATTTAAAACCCGTGACCCCAAAGACGCCTTGTCTAGAGAGCTGAGTATTGACACACGAATTGAGGAATCGATTTCTCTTCTTCCTCATCCCGACAACTTCTGCAGAGCGGTATTGTATACGCCAACGATATTGCTATAATATGGCGTCAGTATGACTCTTATTTAGTCCTGGTCATAAGGAACTTGGGATCTCACAGTAGTTACGGCTGTAGTGTATTCTTAAATCCGCCTTTGTAGAAAAGAAATCAGTGGCAGTAGGGAGTTATCCGCTCGTCTAGCCATCCCATCGGCTACAGATTTCATTCCCTTCGATATATCTCTGTGCAGCAACTCAGCAGAGAGAAACCAACGCTACTTTGGACTATGTAGACATTTCAGAAGTAAAGCGACGTACGAAAACTTCACTCTATAAACAAGGACTGGGAACAAAAACTATGATCGATACTAAATGTCGTTCTCGTAGTTTTTTTTCCAAGAACGCTTAAAAACCTTAACCGAAATGAGAACAAAATCTTTAAGACTATTTAACAACAACAGAAATGCAAACAAAACTGTCCAGAATGTTATATAAGAACAAAACCCTGTGGAATTTTGTCAAAGAGAACAAAATGCGAACAATACCTTCGGGAACATTTCTGAGAGAACAAGAGTCTCCGGTACAAAGTACAAATCGTGAAAAAAATTCTGAGGAACTTTCCCTGTAAAAATCGTTTGGCAACTAAAGTCTCACGAACCTTCTGACAAAGAACGAAACGGGACGAAATCATCTTTGAACTTCTCGCGAAGAATGGGGCGAGCACAAAATTTGTCTCATAGCGTTTCATTAATTGGAAATGTTTGTTCAAAAAAGGACTGAATGATAATTATGAAAATTAAGTCAACGAAAGACTTAAGACACGAATATTTCTTGCACCGAAAATGAAAACTTGTACCATAAATGGACAGTTCACCCTAATGACAAACGACCTGGAGGTCGAAATGATCCAGCTTTCCTTTCATTTAGAATTATAAGGCATTGTTCTTACTGAAACGATTGTGCATCCCAACACGCAGACGTCCCTCTTATTCTTAACGTTGAGTTCTCAAAACTTTTCTTCTCGGTTTGTTCTGAACGTTCCCCAGAATTTCGTTCTTTTTAACACTTCTTTAAAACGTTGTCGATACTTTTTTTATCATTTTGTTCTCATTGAAAATGTTCCCGACAGTTTCGTTTTCATTCAAGAAGAACATCTTGAGAACATTCCCGAGAGTTTTGTTCGCATTATGTTCTTTTCTGGAGCGTTTCCGAACCTTTTGTTCTCATTTTGTTCCCATTCTAACTGCTCCCAATACTCTTGTTCCCATTTGTTTTTGTTTTGACATTACATTCTGTTTTCATGCAGAACTAAACCAAAACCGGAACCAGGCCTCGGTTCCCGTATATGAGCCACTCATCATGCCTGTGCTGGTATATGGCGCAGAAGCAGAAGGCTCTTAGAGCATTCCAGAGAAATATTTTTGGACAATTTACAGACCTTTACGCCGACGGCGACGGCGAGTACCGCAGACGATGAAGGGATGAGCTCTATGAGCTTTACAACGACATAGACATGGTGCAGCGAATTGAAATACAACGGCACCGCTGGCATGGCCATGTCGTTCGTATGGACATCGACCCTCCAGCTCTGAAAGTATTCAGCTCGTAACCCACTGACATTGGCATTTCCAATTGGCCGTAGTTGGCACTGGCGTACTTTGTTAAACTCGGGAAAAATTTCTTAGGCGGTTACAGCGCCAAATAAGAAGAAGACGAAGAGGTTGTTTTAACTCAAAGCTAGCTTCGAGGCTGAATCTCTTAGTGCTGACAATGTGACAGGTGGAAATACCTACAATCTTGCAGGTAACGGTCCTCAGTTATCAACAAGCTGGAAAACAAATATGTGTTTTGACCAACTACCGTTTTCACAGGACACTGGTCCTTGAGCACTCATGGCCAAGGTTACCCGAAATTGTGGAATTTCTCAAACATGCCTATTTTATGCTTTAAATTTTTGTTAAACTCGCTGGTTGCCTTTGATTGTCCCAATTCTTCCGTTTCGGAATGAAAATTTATCTGGACATTTCCTTCAGCAAAACTGCAAAATTATACCTTGATTTTTGAGCCCGATTGAAAAAGTACATAAAGCTGCCTGAGCATACATAAATACTAATTTAATCAGCAAAAATCGTACAAGAAGAATCCAAGTTCAGCAAATAAAACGGAGCTATATTTGTTGACCACATCAACAAAGATTCCACACAATTTCAAAACCACTACAATTGAAGAAGTGGCACTCAACATACGCCACAACAATGTGCAATACAACTTGGCAATTCCTCACGCCAACCGCCAACACAATCCAATCAAAATCAATTGCCCTGGCCGTAGTCAACGTAGTCGTCAACATCGTCGCCGCTTTCAAAGCGGTTGGTTGTTTAAAGCAGAGCAATCACGCTTTTGTTGATATTTGTTGAAGGCCTGTCGACTGTTGTTGTTGTTAGCGGTGTTTTTGCCATTATTTCTATGCGCTTGCACGCAAGTGATGGACTACGTTGTTTATTGTTGCAAGTACTAGCGCAACAACAACAACAACACTGTTGCTAAATATAATATTTGTTTCAGTTGGAAAATTTCGTGTTGTGGTTTTTTTCTGCTCTATTTGCTTGTTTACTCTTTTCCATTTCCATTCCAGTGTTTTTTTCTTGTACGTCTCTTTTTGTTCTACGAATTTCCTCCTTTACTTTGTTGTTACAATGCTTCGGTCATTGCACAGTTCGAGCAGTTTTTTGTACGAAATCAGCTGGCACTTGGCTAATGGATTCGTTTGTTTTCATTGGCATCAAATTGGCGGCGTTAATGGTTTGTACAATCACAAACAACAACAAAACAAACAATAGCGCAAGAAAACATCTTATTTACCCAATACCAGCACTTCTCGGATGTGATTTATTGAATAAATATTTATGCATTTGAGTTCGTTTTCACTTTCACTTAATGAGTTTTTAAAGAAAAAAAGTATTGTCGATATTCTTTGTTTTTGTTTTTAAGAACTTAGTGTATTTTTATCTAGAAGTTCTGAAATTTTACAACTTCCTTCAAGAAGATGAGCTGTCATGAATCAGTGAATGACGGGTTGAGCAGCTTGTAAATCCAAAAATAGATACTAGCGCGTGCAAGAAACAAGGCGCGACTATGTGGATGGCAATATATGTAGTCATTTGCAGCCTGAGTTTCTAGCCATATGTACTAATGTGGAGTGGAATCTGTGGAAACTGCGCAGCATATGAGTTCTTTATAATGGGCAGNTTTTTGAGCCATTAAACTTTTAAGAACTTAGTGTATTTTTATCTAGAAGTTCTGAAATTTTACAACTTCCTTCAAGAAGATTAGCTGTCATGAATGAGTGAATGACGGGTTGAGCAGCTTTTGGATCCAAAAATAGATACTAGCGCGTGCAAGAAAAAAGCCGCGACTATGTGGATGGCAATTTATGTAGTCATTTGTAGCCTGAGTTTCTAGCCATATGTACAAATGTAGTGGAATCTGTGGAAACTGCGCAGCATATGAGTTCTTTATAATGGGCAGAAAACTATACAGATTTATCCCTTCGCATTGGTAGATCATTCGTTCCTCTATGGTCATGCAAACTGCGACTTAGATCGTTCGAAGTTGCCGGGCAGATTTGGCCAAGTGTCAATAAGAAAGCATGTAATGCTCTTGTTTTTTTTGTTGTAGCGGCTATTAGCCTTTCCTAGGCCGGCTTTCCGCTCAATCGTCGTCGTCCAGCTCAAATAACGGGAGACCCAGGCAGTGTGCAACTCCGACTGGGTTAGTCCATAGGGACAGGGGTGTTAGTTGAGTTGGATTACGAAGAGGTGTCGCAAGTCGTGAAGTGACTCTCCGCATGCCGCGCACTCGTTATCATATCTGCATTTATCTTGCTCACCTAAGAATTCAGCCTGCTGCAGTAGCTAGTGCGAAGTCTGGCTGTGGTGGTGCGTGTCTCCCAAGGCAGACCAAGTTCTGTCTCGTCCACGTTAGGTTAGGCTGTGTTTCCAAAACGGCATTGACAGGTCGGCAGCCGGTGTAAGTCGATACTGACTCCCTGTGTATGCCTTTTATGGCCTGTCGGTTTGCTGTCGGGTCCAGTGGATTACGTGCCTAAGCGAAGGCTAGAGGCAGATGTCTGTTCGGATGCCAGCGACTATGACACCCTTGTAGGAATTGCTTTCAGAGCATCGTGTTGTGCTTCTTCACTGAGAGAATTTGAGCCTCGTCGTCAAGGTGGTGCTGTGTGGCGACATCAGAAACCATTCAGTTGCGGTTCGGGGTGCCGTATTGTGTCATGTCTGCAGCATCGTCCACTGCGTCCGGCGACCGTTTGTGCGCTACATAGTTTAAAACCTGCCGGTCAATTGCCTTGTATGTTGCCAGCAAAGTTTCTTTGTCCATGCCTCAGGTGCTGAGGGCTAGCGACTTGAGGACCTACTGCGGCTTTGTACTCTGTTGACAATTACGGTTGTATGCTGTGACAAGAAGATCAGACTGACGAAGGTAACTCAGAGGTTTGCCGAGGATTTCGTGGAGAGAGGGTTAGGCTCCTTACAGTGAAGAAGCGAGAAAGTTCGGAGGGGTAACCATTTACTTTCGTGCACAAATCATTAATTCCATTACCGGACACCATTATCAAGCATTCGTCAGCAAAGGAGACAATGGAGACTCCCTCTGCTGGTTGAGTGAGCCTCGATATGTAATAAATAAATAGCAGCGGGGACAGGACCTTGTGGAACACCCGGTTTAATTTTCCTCGGTTTGCTGGTTTTGTCTCTGAAGGTTACTGACGAATGTCGGCCACTCAGATAATCCTCCAATTACCGTTGGAGTTCATGTAGGAGAGAGAAAGCCTCAATATCTTCAACGCTACTAGGACTGTTCTCGCACAGGGGCGGTTTCGGTTCAGCCCACGAACTATCTGGGGATGTGCTGTGCACTTCATGGAACCCATGCTGACGCCTGGGGTCAGGTGGTACGTGTAGTGCAGGAGTAGCAAGGCTTTAAATGTCTTCGCTACCGGGTAATGGAAGGTTATAGGGCCAGTTTCCCTGGTTTAGGCGGTAGGACCACTCTCCCCGTTTTCCAGATATCTGGAACGATGAGAGTGGCCTTGGATAAATTTAGGACCTAGGTGTGATAGGGTCTACTCCCGCAGGACCCAATTTTTTTTTATTTCAGAGTGATATCGTGCCGGGCAGCTAATATATAAACGTTACATATTTCGAGCTCGGCTATCACCCAACCGTAAAGAAATAGTGAACTCTGGTGTGCCGTGGAGACTCTGGCGTGCCGTGGAGGCGGTCCGTTTTATACCACATGGGGTCACGAATGACGTTAGCTCTTAAATCCGAGCAGGTGTCGAGGTGGCTCCACCCGTTGCAAGTGTTTCACCTGGCTGAGGTGCAGTTTGGGTGTAGACGTGTCTGGCATACGCAGCAGGTTGGTAGTTTCTGGCCCAACTTTATGCCAGCCCTGGTCAGAAAAATTCGGATCAGATGTTGCCCCACGGACAAACAACGTTTGAGAGATTTCGCCGACCTAAACAGGGTTAAATCGCCGAAACAACATTCCTTGGTCGGGTGTAAGGCTTGTCCTCCTTCGAAAAATAGTTTTGCTCAGAGTTAGGTTGTCAAAATTCGTATGGCAATGCACGAAAAATCCCGAACGTTCTGGACCTGCAAATTAGCTGATTGTACCCGAGAAAGGCCCAGGCAGCCTGTCGACTAACAAGATAATGACCAAATTACTATCTCCAGACGCCGTCTTGAGAGAAAAAAAATTTTGTCTACAACAATCAACACCGCTCAAGCAACAGCAAATTTCGAAGCCTTATAAAAAAGCAATATTTTGCGGCATCGAGTAATTTTTTTTTAATTATTAAGATTGATTCCAGTTGAAGTATAAAAGTTGAAAAAAAGTGTTACGCAAAATTTTTTGTTAAATCGAATACTATTGCCGCAGACTTACTCACATCAATTGCATCACAAATTAACAATGTTTTACGACAAGTGCATAATAATTTACATTGCAATTTTGCTGCTGACATCAACAACCATCATTTTTTGTCACCCCATTCACACTCTAGTTGTACAACTACAAATATTCCCATCAGTTTCGTTATCACTCAGCTATTTGCGGTTTGCGTATATTTTCGATGCACATGCAACACGCCACATATTGTTGCATAGCATTTATTGATTTTGCTGATGCAATGTTGCATTTAATTAGCCGTTTGGTAGATGGCCTTTCACCACCCCTCTCTCGAAGGCAATCACGTGCAGTGGAATTTGTTTTTATATGTATGTATATGCCACTTACCAAACACTCTGCAACACAGCAAAACACATGGCCACAACGTGCAACAGCAACGCAATAATTTCTTTTCATTTCATTTTATGCAAAACGTACGAATTGCAATAGGAGTAAAAATATTTTTGCAATAGCCTGCAATGCTATTGACTGTAACCGTTATACGGCATTTTGTTTTTGCGGTTGTTGTTGTTATTGCTTTGATGACATTGTATTGTTTTTACTGTTGTTCGGTTAGCGCTTGATTGGCACTTATGTACATGTCGGCTCTCAACATCGAAAGCGCATCCTGCCACTGCCGCTTGCCTCGTGCGAGTGTTTGTTGTTGTTGCGCGCAGCATTTGTCGTGACTGCGGTTGCATGGTGCAGCAGCAACAACAATAGCTATTACCCGCAAAAAGCGCGTCGTAATAGGATTTTCGTTTGCCATTTAATGCCCCAATATTCAAACAAAGTGGTAACTTAATGTGACACCAGTACCGCAATGCAACATTTCTAATATTTCTTTTTCGAATCTTCGCAATTTTGGTATTTCTCGGAAATGTCGCTAAATTTTGTGCTACAATTTAGTACCGTTGAAATGTTCAAATTGTAACAAATTGAATGTATTCGAGCGGCAATTCAAAGCAATTTTTGGCAATATTGTCGAGGGAAAATTGTATATATGTATTGCAACAGCAACAACTACAGCAGCTGCAATATATACTAGTACGCCAATCTGCATGTTATACTAACTTAGATATAACTTTAAACAGACCTAAATGTAGCAACAACAATAGCAATTTCTTGGTATGGCAATCATATAAATTGCATTTAACGCAAATAGTGGTAACAAATTTTTGAGATTCACATGTTCATATCCTTAAGTCAGGAATGGACAGTTCGTGAAATTAGATTGCTATTTTCGTCTTCGGAATTACATTTAAATTATGTATTTGTATTGAAATTGCTAACTAAACTTAGGCTTTGCCTGCAGATTAACGTTGAAATTCATTCGAGAATTTGTCTCATGACGAGATATTCAATTTTAACAAAACAGAATGTGGGTTGAAGATTCGAGGGGATCAGATTAAAAGTTCAATGTAAAAAGGCAAAAAACATTTTAGTAAGCTATAGCTATATGACGATTTTTAAGAAATGTTCATTGATTCATGATTTTTTAGAATGCAACGCGAACTCTTAGCCACTTGAAACTTGCACTTTATTATACCAAAATTTAATCATCTACAAAACTGCATACCCAAAATATTTATAAATAACAAAAAATTAAATTTTCTTGACATTTTTTTTATAACATTTAAATTTTTTTTAATTGTTTTCGTTTAGGGAGAACCCTACAATTGTTTTCAGCTAGTTTTTATTATGTAACAGAATTGAGTCTCTTCAAAAATGCTACTTTTTCTGAACTTTGCGCTTAAAAAAATTAATACAAAGAAATCAAAATTCAAAAATTGGGCTCAACATTTTCCATCGCTAATTTTGATCGCCAAAAATCTCCAAAAGAATAGCAAGCGCCCCTAACTCTACTGGTAGATTAGGCTCTTCTTAGTCTTAGCGACATAAATTTGGCGTATTTTAAAAATGTTGTAATTTACAGTGTGCATTAGGGCTATGCATTTCTTGGCTTTTTACTCCAATTTACTGAAAACATAAACCACTTTCAACCACATAATATGCTCTAGGAACATTTGTGCATAAAATATAAAATAATATAAACATACATCTTTTTGGCTGTTTTAATGCATACAATTTTCGTAATGTCCTTGGCTAAAAGTTTCTATCATTTCATATCCCCAATTTTGATTCTCGTAATAACTACAAACAACCGCACCCGTCTAGGGAGTCACAAACTCCAAATTTTGTTCAATTTCTTTAAATTTACTTACAATACACGAAATTCAATTTAACAGCATTCAAACCAAGTTATTTACCTAAGAACTTCCCTTTTGTGGTATCCCTAAGTGTGCAAATGCGCTTGACACCATCGCACGGTCGCGTAGCAACACTTTAAAGTTCAAGCATGGAAGTACTACCAAAAGCAAGCTAAGATGCCACCCAAGTGGCAGCAAGCTCCGCAATGTGCCACCTAAACACACTTGGCAAGGAAAATACTTACTTGAGAATATGTGGAAATTCATAGAAAGCACATAGCACATACTATTTATGTATACGAAGGAAAGTGTTGAGGGCAAATAGAAATATGTGTGTGTGTGTGTGTTTACGCACATTTAGCAGTGCATTGTGAATTATTTGCATTTTGGCTATTCACGCTAATAGTGATTGAGTGCCAAATAAGTGCGTTTAGTGATGTAATAGTAGATGTATGTAGGTATGTATTTTCATAAGGAAAATGTCTGTGAAAACTTGGATTGTTTCTACGCTACAAAGTACTGGTTATAGTAGTACTACTTACCACTAGAAAAGAAAAGAAAAGAAAAGAAAAGAAAAGAAAAGAAAAGAAAAGAAAAGAAAAGAAAAGAAAAGAAAAATAAAACAAGTAAAAAGTCTATATTCGGGTGGAGCCGAACATTAAATACCCGGCGCAGGTATTAAATATAGTTTTTCACCTTCGATAATATGTCCAGTTATACTTCATGAGATAAACTTATATAATTAGATGTGAGCGGTATCACACCCACTTTCAAAAATTCTATAACAATGTTACTTCTTTACAAGGGAATGTTGTTAGCTTAGACATCTGAAACTCTCCTGACAACCTCTCAAAAAATTCGTTATGTCCATTAACCGGACACTCGTGGCAGAGTCTAATTATTTATTGCGTTTTCAAAAATCTTTGAAACCAAAGAAGCCAGATGAAATTCAAGCATAGCCATTTCGGCATATTCGACTTGAAAGCTCAGAAAAATCTAAGTCAGTCAGTAATTGAATAAAATTGAAGTCATTTATTCATTTAAGGCTAAGTCATTTTTACTAGTAGGATATACTATTGTATATATGAGTGTATGTAATTGTATGTAATTGTAATACTTATACAACTGGAATTATATGTGTATACGACTTTCTCAGTATTTACTTACGAGTACCATTTCAGCATTAAATTCCACACTCAGCTAGTATGTAAATGTGTTTGGTTAAATTGATACGAAAATGCGTGGCACTGGCTCCGACATCGGCGTCATTGGCCCACACATGCACACATATGTATGCGACCTGCAAACACTTTAAGCTATTTGTTTATATAAAGTATGCATTCACGTATAATATATAAACATACTTACTATGTGGATATACATATGTATGGAAGTAAATTTGAAAACGCACGCATAGAAATGTGTGTGTCTAAAATACTTCAGCACAAGTTTATCGAACTGCTAACGACCACCACAAATAAATAAAGCTTTGGGCAAACAAACAGGTTTTTTGGAAAGTTAATCTTTCAACAGCGAGGTAGGGGCGCACCAACACCAACAACTAAACACATATGTATGTATGTAGGTATGCGCACCCCTGAAGGATTGAGGTTAATTCAAATGCTTTGACTTTAGCATTCGCTCTTTGCATGCATCATTGCTACTGTGTGCTTTTAGGCGCCCCTACCATTCAACTAAATGAGGTTAGGCAAGCAATGAATTTGCAAATAAATCAAAGTGCAATAAATTTGCAAATAAATTTCTCAAGCCAAAATCCAGCAACACGCGGTGCCTTCTGTGGACCCTTCTTGCACTCAAAATCGTTTTAAAAGCATTAAAAATTATGTGAATCACCTAAAAGTATGCATCGATGGATTAAAATTCCCTAAAGGCAAGCTAAAATTCCACTTAAACGCTTTGCAAAACAATGCGTGCAATCAGTTTTCATAGAAAAGAAAGCGAGTATAGTAATATTTCCTTCATGAATCTATTTTAAATATATGTATGTGTATATTTCCAGCAATCGATGTGCTTGTCAGCGTCAGTGTTCTTCCACGTACTGCATATATATAGGCGCACATAGTAACTAGTTATGTTTAGTTCGCTGCACTGAGGCATTTTAATTAACTAAATGAATTGCTTTGCCGGGAGCATGCCTGCGTGCGGGATGCACCAAATGATTTTCAACGTGCGAAAAACGTCAGAAAATTTTTAAAGCAAATATACAGTGATGTGCATATGTATGTTTTTATTGTGGTAAAAACATATTTACATACTATGTGCAAGTTGTTTGCGAAGCTTATTTTTTATGACTTTTGCAAGTACATGTGTAAATGTATTTGAACGCCTGCCGTCATGCATTCACACACACAAATACATGTAGTCTGCTTTCGGGCACATTTACTATAATATACACTTACATATGCATGTACCCTGCAGAAAAAAATTAAAAATTGATAAAAAAATAACCCACTAGTAGTTAGCTTTTTTTGCGGGATTTCTATAAAATATATAACTTGTAGTTANGAAAATTAAAAATTGATAAAAAAATAACCCACTAGTAGTTAGCTTTTTTTACGGGATTCCTATAAAATATATAACTTGTAGTTAGGTACAAAAAGCTAACTTGAAACTAGTTCAAATGTAATGCAGGAGTAATGCAGACGCAATCGGGAGATTGTTTTCCTTAAGCAAATTTCTGTTCGAGTACACATTCTTGCAGCACTTCACTAATCCTTTTTCGAAATTGAGGACAAAAAAAAGGAAGGTTGAAATTTGATATTATCATTTTGATGTTATGTCTTACGGAGTACGAATATGGGACCACCTGCAGCAGAATTTGTAAACAAATATGAAATGTAATAAAACAAGGTAATAAATAAAAAAGTAAACAAAAAAAATATGTTTTTTCTCATTTTTGTTCACAAGTAGTTAGTTGCAAGTTAGTTGACATCAAATTCACTAACTATTTCGCGGCCATCGCCACAGAAATATAGTTAGCTTTCCTGTTCCTTACTAATCACCTTAAAGTTAACTTATAGTTTGATACATTTCGCGCAGGGTATGTATGTATATTCATTCATTTCCCACAAATTGAGAGATTTTCATTTACGCAAATATAAAAGAATATGAAAAACCTACTTGTAAGTAAATATTTGTACAAATAAAGCATAGCCATAAATTAATTGGATTTTTCANTTACGCAAATATAAAAGAATATGAAAAACCTACTTGTACGTAAATATTTGTACAAATAAAGCATAGCCATAAATTAATTGGATTTTTCAACTGAACTGAACGTGCAATTCATTTTAGTATCATTTAGCTTTGTCTTTCCTTTTCGCACTGAATTTTGTTATCTCGCTGCTGAGTTGGTTGTTATTTATAAAAAAAAAAAACTAAATAAATTATGTAAATTGGAGAGGCACTTGCTGGCATAGAGCAGTAGAATCATACAATATTTGTCCAAGTACTACATAGCGTACACTTACGTATTCATTCAAAAAAATTATACATTTTTTGGTAGCGTACAAAGCTCTTAAATTAAAGTACAAGTGGTTTATACTTGCATTTTATTGAAATTTATTAGAAAAGTGCGTTGCGTGAATTTTGAAATGTTCCTAAATGATTGGTCTACAGCTTAAGTGGTCAAAGTATCATTTATTTGTAGCATACTTTTTAATGTCCTGCTGAATGAGGAGTAAAGAATGGTTGATTGGGCTTAAATTGCAGAAAATATTCGACTCTCTCCAGAGCTTGAAAGTAAACACGGGACATATATTTTTGGTAATTTGGCGAGTTAAGAACTGAATATAAATTTTTAGTTAGTCAAATCTGAGCACAAATTTNAGACATATATTTTTGGTAATTTGGCGCGTTAAGAACTGAATATAAATTTTTAGTTAGTCAAATCTGAGCACAAATTTTTGCTTACTTAAAAAGTGGACCTACATTTTTGCTCATTTACAGTACAAGCGGTGATAAAATTTTTGAACATGAACAAATTTTTAATAAATTTTTGCTCATTAGAAAGTTGGACTAACTTTTTTGGAAACTTAAACTGAGCGTAAGCTTTTGGTAACTTAATTTTGCTTACTTAAAAAGTGTTCATATATTGTTTCTAATTTATAAGTAGGACATAAATTTTTAAACATTAAAAATTTTAAATAAAAACACTTTCAAAAGCTGCGTATACATTTTTGGTAACTTAAAACTGCGCACAAATTTTGGATTATTTTAAAAATATGCATAAAATTTTGGGTAATCTAAAAGAATGACATATATATATATATTTTTTAATTTTTATAACAATCTTTTGAACATTTGAAAGCTGGACATAATTTTTTGCGACTTAAAAGTAGACATACATTTTTCCATTCAAAACTGAGCAAACATTTTTGATTAGTTAAAAACTGGATAGAAATTTCCGGTCTTTTATAAATAGGACATAAATTTTTGGTCATAAAATTTTTTAAATAAATTTTTTATTATTTGAAAATTTTAGCGCATTAAAACCAGTCGTACTTAATTCTGACAAAATTTTGCTTACTTAGATTTTTTGCACATTTATAAGCAAGCTATTAACTTTTTATCATAAAAACAATTTAGGTAAACTTTTGAACATTTGAAAGTTGGACAACATTTTTTGACGACTTAAAACCAGAAATTAACTTTTTTCCATTTAAAACTGGCCAACAATTTTTACTTAATTAAAAACCGGATAGAAAGTTTTGGTCTTTCATTAGCACGACATAGATTTTCGGACATACAAATTTTTAAATAAGTTTTTGATTATTTGAAACTTCTGCGCCTTAAAACTAGACATACATTTTTCGTCATTCTGGCCATTAAATTTCGTTTACTTAGAAAGTGTGGTCATTTATAAGCAAGACGTAAATTTTTTATCATAAAAACAATTTAAATAAAATTTTGAACATTTAAAAGGTGGACATAATTTTTTGACGACTTAAAGCTAGACGTGCATTTTTTCCAATTAAAACTGACCAAAAATATTTGCTTAGTTAAAAACTGGATAGAAATTTTTGGTATTTTCTAAGAAAGACATAAACTTTTGGTTATAAAACTTTTTTAAAAAAATTTTTGATTATTTGAAACTCTGGTTCCCTTAAAACTGCGCATACATTTTTCGTCATTTAATTCTGGCGACAAAATTCTGCTTACTTAGAAAGTGTACATACATACACACATTTTTGCTCGTTTACAAGCAAGACATAAATTTTTTATCATAAAAACAATTTTTATAAACTTTTGAACATATGAAAGGTGGACATAATTTTTTGGCAACTTTAAACTAAACATAAATTGTTTCCGCATTTAAAACTGGGTAAAAATTTTTGCTTAGTTAAAACCTGGATGGAAATTTTTGGTCTTTATATGCAGGAATTTTGGTCATACAAATTTTTTAAACAAATTTCGATTATTTGAAATTTTTGGCGCCTTAAAGTTGGACATACAGTTTTGTAATTTAATTCTGGTAAACAAATTTTTAGAAAGTATACATTGCTCATTTATAAGCAGGACATAGGTTCTCAAACATCACAAATTTTAAATAATTAATTTTTTCATCATTTAAAATCTGCGTATACATTTTTGGACATTTAAGAGCTGTGCATAATTTTTTTGGTGGCTTAAAACTGGACATAAATTCTTGATTATGCTGGCTACAAATTTGTACTTATTTAAAAATTGGACATAAAATTTTGGTAACTTATAAGCGAGACAGAAGTTTATGACCATGAAAAAATTAAAACAAAACATTTGAACTAGAACATTTGAAAACTAGAAAAAAATCTTTGGCGCCTTAAAACATAAATTTTTGGTTATAAAAAAATTTTATATATAATTTTTTCAAATTTCTAAGAGCTATACATAATTCTTTAGTAATTTAAAATGTGGCGCCTCAATAAACGTCTATCTTCCTAACAGATTATTACATCACATTTTCGAGCGTGGAAATTGTATACCTGTCATGAAAATTTTCAATGCAGAATGCCCATCACTTGTTCAGCCTGTAAAAAAATTTGCAATAACTTTAAACTTTGTTGTACAATTTAAGTATTTAATCGNTGAGCGTGGAAATTGTATACCTGTCATGAAAATTTTCAATGCAGAATGCCCATCACTTGTTCAGCCTGTAACAAAATTTGCAATAACTTTAAACTTTGTTGTACAATTTAAGTATTTAATCGCCTTAAGTTATGCTACATTGCCTCGTACATGTATTGACAATATTGAATTTTCAATTTTATATTTCGTTTCCAGGTCAACTCGGCAATGTTATGTCGCGCCAACACACCTACTTGCCACACGGTACGTGTGTACTTTAATTGAAGACAACAACAAAAGCTTTTAATAGCATCTATCGTCGCATAATTTATTACAACGTAAAATTATTAAAACTAACTGACAGCTGTCAGCTGCACATCCACGTCAAATCAGCCAAGCACGAACCCCTTCCAATATTCAATACCTCAAAAATGTGGCGACCACCGTCGAATGGGGTTACATTGATCATCTTCAGCGGCATTTTACTGGTTTTCAATTTCATACAAACTGCAGGTGAGGCCACAGCGCGTATGGCAGCAGATGTCAGTGAGAAAAGTGAAAAAGATACAACGGAAATAGCCGTCACGATGAGGTCAACCACTGTCAGCGCAACGCGCGTGGTAAGTGCAACAGTTGCAGCTAACAAAAGTGACACGACAAAAAGTCCGAAGCATAACTCACAACAGGTGTGGTCGAGCTTGCGACCCGCCGAGACCACGCCAAACAGTACGCGCACGATCGGCACACAAGCCCGGATGAATAGAACATATACGCTACCACGCGGGTTTCAACGCGCCGGGCACAGACGTACCTTTTACGAGCACTGCATGGATCACCGCAACTCATTTGCCGATCTTGCCACACTAGTGCTCTATTCGCTCGTTTGTCTTGTGGGGCTATTCGGTAATACGCTCGTCATTTATGTGGTGCTACGCTTTTCAAAGATGCAAACGGTCACCAATATTTATATACTTAATCTCGCCATCGCCGATGAGTGCTTTCTCATCGGCATACCATTTCTGCTCTACACTATGCGCATTTGTAGTTGGCGCTTTGGCGATTTCATGTGCAAGGCCTACATGGTGAGCACCTCGATCACACAATTCACTTCATCTATTTTCCTACTTATCATGTCCGCCGATCGCTATCTGGCGGTTTGTCATCCGATAGCCTCGCCTAAGTATCGCACGCAGCGTATAGCCAAAATCGTGTCGGCCATTGCGTGGCTAACCTCAGTTGTGCTTATGTTACCCGTCATACTCTATGCCAGCACAGTGATCCAAGAAGATGGCGTTAATCTTTCTTGCAACATAGAATGGCCTGAAACATATAAGAAGCACTCGGCCACCACTTTCACGCTGTACACATTCTTCTTGGGCTTCGCCACGCCACTCTGCTTTATACTCTGCTTCTACTATCTGGTCATACGAAAGCTACACGCCGTCGGCTCTAAACACAAATCGAAGGAGAAGAAGCGCTCGCATCGCAAAGTTACGCGGCTCGTACTCACCGTCATTACCGTCTATATACTCTGTTGGCTGCCGTATTGGATCTCGCAAGTGACGCTCATCAATTCTAATCCCATGCAAAATCAGCTTTCGCGCCTTGAGATACTCATTTTCCTGCTACTCTTCTGTCTTGTCTACTCCAATTCGGCTATGAATCCTATACTCTATGCATTTCTGAGCGACAACTTTCGCAAGAGCTTTTTCAAAGCTTTCACCTGCATCACTAAAAACGAAGTTAATGCGCAATTGCAAGCTGAACCGAGCCTGCTCACAAAGCAGGGCAATGGTAAGCGTCGGCAGAAGCGTCAGAGTAATGCAAAACTAAACGAGCCAAATTTAGTGGCCGCAACTAGTGCCAACAATAATTCTTCGGTAACGACTTCTTCGACAACCACAGCGCCTGTGGGCGGTGATAAGGTGACACCAGTATTATTGGCGACAACAACGGTCTCAACAGATGGCAGTGCGTCAACGGTGCAACCAAATGGGCGACCACCGGTGAGGTCGGACGCTTTTGAAGGCGAAGATATGATACTCGTAATGGAACATGAGCGGCCGATGTGCGCGCTTCTGGAGCGAGAGAATGTTGTTGGCAATGTGCTGCAAACGGATTTGTAAATTTGCTGAACGTCACATATTTTTAGGTGTTTTGTACTGATTTAAAAAAAAAACACATTTTAATTAAATAAGTTAGAAAGAAAAATATAAATTTAGATACATAAATAAGTTTAAACGTGAAAATAGAATACTACTTGTATAAACCCGGAATTGTTTTCTTTACAATTCTTTTAATTATGTTTTCCGTTTCGTGCCATTTCTGGTAACCAATAATTTTACTAAGGCCATACCATAAGAAGGCCTCAAAAGTCGCTAAAATTGTCATGTAGTCTCTCTCCTAAGCCCACACAACTAAATTCTCTACATGTAAAGACTGAATAAAAAATTATGATGTAAGTAAACTTAGTCCATACCCTGTACCCTAAAGTATGCAATGCAACATTACCGACCGAATTATACAGAAGCAGCAGTGGTATTCTAAAACTCGCTTAGATAAATTTTATAATACCAAAATATGCAGCATTGTAAGTGGTACAATATAAAATCGGATAAAACTGGGAAAGATAATGCTTCTTTGGAAACTTTGCATGTCTTTAGGCACACTCATTACTAATTTTGAAGAATTTCAGCGATCGCAGTTTACCGGACAATTCTGGCAAATGTCTTTCAACTAACTACAGTGTTTCTTAAGACAAGCTTCAATTCAATTATAAAAAGAAGAAGAAGAAATAAATAATATATAAAAAAAATCTCAAAATTATACTAAAATAAAAGAAAATATTTTTATTTTTAAAACAATGAAATGTAAAAGAAAACGAAAATTAAAAAAACATTAAATTGAGAAACTAAACTACATTAAAAAAGAAAATAAATAAAAGAAAGCAAAATATACAATAGTTGCAATGGCTATTCGAGGGATCTGAGTTTCGAATCCGCGGGCAGCGGATTTTTTTTTTTTGTTGTTATACATTTTTATTATTAATTTTTTTATTTTTTAATTAACTTTTTTTAATTATACGTTTATATTTCTTCAAAAAGAAAAGTTTATATTATTAAAATATCATGTAATTTTAACAAACTTATTTTATGAATTTTTTATTTTAAATTTATTTTATTTTATTTTTTTTCTGCTTTTTTGATTTGGTTGTTTTACAAAAAAAAAATTATTTGCGTTTTATTTATAGGAACCTCTTTTATGTATTTTTTCTCTTTCAACTTTTAGATTTTATTGTTTCACAAACAAAATTTATTTCATTAACTTGTCAGAAACTCTCTTTATTTTTTCTCTGATTCTTACCTAAAAATCTGGAACTTTTCTCCGTAAAACAATAAAATCTAGAAATTAATGGAAAATTACAAAATAAAAAACAAAGAAAAAAATAAAGACGATTTAATGAAATTAATTTTTTTTTAATAAGAAAATTAAAGAAGAAAAAAATAATATAATAGGTTTCTAAAAAATAAGTAAAAATAAAATTTGCTTTTTAAAACAATAAAATCCAAAAATCATAAAATTATTATTATTAAAATTAAAAAAGCAAAAATACATAATATAACTTTCTAGATATGAAAAGCAATAAAACCGTAAAATTAAAAAAAAAATATATAGTAAAAAATTCATTTAAAAAATAAAATTTATCAAAAAAAAAGAAAATAATTTTTCTGCCCGAGAATTTGAACCTCGGATCTCGCGAATAGCCCACCAGTGCTTTGCTCACACGGCCATTCCAACTCTCTGCAAGGGAGCTTTTCTTGTAAGACTTTGGTGTCAAAATAAATAAAATCTTTCAAACTATCTTGCCTACTATCTTTAAATTGTCTAACAAAAGATTTGCAACATACTGTAGCAACTATTTTCTTATTTGCAAAGCGCACAGAAGAAAATTAAACAAGTAATGTTTAAGCAAAAAAAAAAATCGACTTCAATTCTCATTTAAAAATTTAAGATTACCGTTAATTTCTTCATGATCCAATGATTGGATCTAAACCACCTCCGAGGTACCACGCGGTTACGTACATAAAAAAAATATGAAAAGGTGGCAGGTAACAAGATCAACGGAAATAAGCTCAATTGACACTATTACACATACTGGTGCGAAGTCGCACCAGTGTGCAAAACACTGTTAATTGACCTTCCGTTGATCTTGTAATCTGTCACCGTTGAAAAACTTTTCCTTTTTCTGAAGTCAGTTAAAAATAGCAGGGACAGAACATAACAGTTATTGATGAAAACTGTCATGGAATAATTCACTATGAAGTTAATGTTCTACAACTAAATGAAACATACCGATTGATTTCTTTTTTCGCCGAGACTCAAATTTGAAAATAAATANTAGCAGTTATTGATGAAAACTGTCATGGAATAATTCACTATGAAGTTAATGTTCTACAACTAAATGAAACATACCGATTGATTTCTTTTTTCGCCGAGACTCAAATTTGAAAATAAATATTTATTTGCAATTTTTATGCAAAATTAAAAAAAAAAAATTACAATTATTTTTGATTTTTATATTACAAATCCAAAATAACAATTTTTTTTTGATTTTTATATTATATGTCTTAGATAACAGTTATCGAAGACTTTTATTTATAAAAGTCATCAATCAAAATCGGTCGGTGACTTTTACTCTTAAAAGTCATCAATATAAATCAGTCATCGACTTTTATTTTTTAAATCAATCGTATAAAAGTCATTGACATTTTTCGCAGTTAAGAAGATGTTGGGAAACAAAAGTTTACTACGACTTATACAAATGACTTTTATAAGTATAATTTAAAAAATAAGGGTCAGTAACTGATTTTTATTTATGACTTATATAAAAAAAGTATTCGATAACTGTTATCTAAGACATATAATTTAAAAATCAAAAATAACTGTTATCTGCAGATTATTTAGATAACAATCAAAAATAATTGTTATATAAAATAAAAGCCAGCAAAAAATTATTGTTAAAGAGCGATTTTTTTAATAAAAGTTGTAACTGTTACGGTCCCTNTCAGCAAAAAATAATTGTTAAAAAGCGATTTTTTTAATAAAAGTTGTAACTGTTACGGTCCCTGAAAATTAGACTATCTTTATTTGCTTTCATATATTCGCTCATCTGACATAAAATGAAAAGGCGTAATATAAATGACAACATAATGAAGTAAATGTAACAAAGAATTTATAGAAGTTAAGAAATTAATATAAGCGAAATTATACGTTTTATAATTTAAGTATGTAATTTGATAAGAGTAAAAAATTGTAAGTGATAGAATTTTTGTATTAAAAAAAATCTCAATAATAGTGAACGTTTTTATTAAAGCAGAGGCTCCTTGTCTCAGTAATCAAGAGGTTCATTTAGATTTTTAACAATTTCAGCAAGCAAAAATTTAAGTACAAAGTTCAAATATCTTCGAAGTTTTTCAAAACTTACATGCTTTGTAAACTTCTATGTTTTAAGTTACAATGCAATAGAAGTACCTCCTTTAACTTTAAAAAGCCTCGCACACTTGGAATGTATGGAATATTTGACCGTATTGTCAAAATTTCTGTGAAAAATATTTTAGACTATAAAGCCTACCAGTTTTCCAACTAAGTATGAGGCAATCGCTAAGGGATACAAATTTGAATATGATGTGTTACCACATCGATAATTTTACCATTCGATATCGATATTTTGTATTCGATACTTCTAAACCGACTTTTTTTGGAATCGATCACCGAAATTCCGGTATCGTGTCATGTCTCTAAATTAACCAAATACACCGCATTTTCTTCAAATCTTCGAAATCAAACACTTGCTGAAATAAACGATGTCGAATTTTTTAGGGTTAAATTAGGCAAAAAATAAATGAAAATAAATGGCAATTAGAGCTAAGCAAGCACCAAAAAATTTATAAATAAGATAAAATAATTAAAGTTTACCATAAATTCATTTAAAAGTAAGTGGAATAAGTTTAAAAGCAAGCAAAAGCAAAAAAATAATAATATTGCATTATTACAATTATGGAATCTGTAAATTTTGGCCTATACTTTAAAAAATTTAAAGAACCCGAAATCAAATACGATATAATCGAAAAGTGTTTCAATTCATATAGCTTGTAAATATTATATTTGTCCAAGATACTTAATAAGGAAAATTTATGTAAAATTCTGAGAATTTTAATAAATGGAATTTAAAATAATACGTATGCACTTTTTCTTACTTTGTTTTGTAACGGTAAGTATTCACAATATTTGTGCTAAATTTTCGTTTTTCTTATACGATTTTCAGTAAAATTGGCAAAGAGCAACAAAAGCATACATAAGCTGGTAGACCACATCATTAAAAATTAAAATAGAGTGGCGGCCCTCAGAAACAACAACTAATTAAAAAAAATAAATTAACCCCATACATCAAAGCTTCACACTTTATATAAAATTCACAAAAATTCGACATATTTGTCAACAAATTTTCAAAATTTTTAATCAGAATTTTTAGGGCATGCAATTTTGGTGACCATTCAATTTCAATATAATAAAGTGCAAGTTCCAAGCGGCTAAATATTTCCGTTGATTTTTGATAATTTTTTTGTAAATTGTGTAGTGTATTTTCTACTATACAAAAATAAATTTTGCTTGTGCGTTATGTCGAAGAAAAAGTGCAACACAGTTTTAAAAAAAAAAATATCAAAAATCAACGGTAGTGCAGGCATTTACGTAATAAGAGTCTCAGCCCCGTAAATAGCAGAGGGCGTTAATGTATCTCTCTGTACATAGGACCTTTCTATATTAAGATAACGATATGTATGAGTGATATATATTTTTTTTTATAGGGACCAAGCAAGTTTTCTATTAAATAATATAATTCCAGCTAATAAATATCCACTATTTTTATCGACGTTCAATGGTTTCTGAAAACTATAGGATATACATACATACATAGGTAGTGAAATTTGCGGATGAGATGACATGCAATTGAAAAAGGAGTTGACAGCAAATTAACGAAAACGATCTGCTTTTTGATAATGTGCTTTGACGTTTTTTATTTTTGCACACAGCGTGATTTTCGAAATAGTTTGGAAAGCCACAAAAACTTTAAACAGCGAACTTACTACATCTCCCGCGTAACTTTTGCAATGTCAAGTTAACTTCTGTTTCACATGCAAAGAGTTCTCGTACTTAACTTGGCTTAAAAAATTTCCAACTCAGCTTTTTTGTGGTTCGGAGCAAATTCATTGCCAACCACAATAAGTGATGATTATAACCACATTCACTTATCTTATTCCCCTCAAAGGTTACATATTCTAGTTTTCTAAATCACTCTCTACATCAGTTAGCAGCTCTGTCCTGCTGTTTTGGTAAAAGTTTCACACACCAAATGAATGTGAAAACAACGAAAATTAAAATGAAAACTTTTCACTTTCAACTTTTCAACAAAATAAAATTAAATAAAATGTGAAATCATATAAAGCTGTGCACTATTCTGTCAAAGTACTCGTGATTTACGGCTTGGTAATAATTGGCTTTCATATGCTGTGTCACTGCGATCACTGAATGTACACTAGGGTGGTCCAAAAATGCATGTGAAAAAGTAAAGTCGGAATTTTTATGCTCTCACCCACTAGGATTGTTCTATACCGAAAAAAAATATATCCCTATTTTTTTATTTTGAAATCAAAAAATATTTAGAGGTCGCTCAAAGCGCCCAAAGTTTTCCATGTATTTTTTATGGGGGAAAAACAACTTTTCGAAGAAATAGTATAGAATTCTTAAGAATCAATATTTTTCTATCGGGAAACTCTATTTATCTGCAGGAGATTCCCAATAATAATACCTAATCCTTTGTTTAACCATTTTTTCATCGCAACTATAATTTATAGGTCCGCCAAAAACCCACAAAACCAATAAAAAATCATTAGTATTAAAAATTTTTTAAATAAACAATTGGGTATTATTAATGAAAGTCTCCTGAAGAGAACCAGAGTTTTCCGATCGAAAAATATTGATTTTCAAGAATTTTATACCATTTCTACGAAAAGTTTTTTTTTTTCATATCAAAATACATGCAAAACTTTGAGCGCTTTGAGCGACCTCTTAATATTCTTTGATTTCAAAATAAAAAAATATGGGTATACTTTTTCTCGATATAGAACAATCCTAGGGGGTGAGAGTATTACAATTCCGACTTTGCTATTTTTGGACCGCCCTAATGTACATATGTATACTTACATATCTATATACTATGTACTTGAATAAGTATTTATTGTGGGGAAATATGCGGTTGCACTCGACACACTCACTTTTTTGCATACATACATACAAATGTGTGTCATACCAATCTGAATGTGGCCGCTGCACTACAATGGCTTGATGAAAGCTTTGCTTTCTCTGCATTGTTTTGCTCATCCTACCCACACCCTTTCATGTCTGTTTCATTGTGCCCTCTGAAAAACTTTAATTGCAAATTTTACTTAAATTTAAAATTTCTACCGAAATATGTTTGTTATGCAGATTAAGATTCTTATTTGAGGTAGTTAATATTTTGACAATTACTAATTGAGTCTACACAACTTTGCGGATGTTGTTGGTTTCTGGAAATAGCAAACAGTGACTGAATAACCACACATACATACATACTTGTATTTTTTTAGTTTTTTATATAAATTATATGGCCCCAAAGATATTTTATGCGCCACAGAAAACCTCGGAAAATGTTAGATGAACTATAAT
Source organism: Rhagoletis zephyria (assembly GCF_001687245.7). Classification (NCBI taxonomy): domain Eukaryota; kingdom Metazoa; phylum Arthropoda; class Insecta; order Diptera; family Tephritidae; genus Rhagoletis; species Rhagoletis zephyria. The sequence continues at coordinate 57,839 of NW_016158546.1, read as the reverse complement.
TTGAGTATAGACATTTGAAAAGCCCAAATCGAGCTCTAAAACGGTTATATAGATTATAAAGCAGCCGTTGAGGTATCTTACGGTTAATTACTGTGCTACCTTGTAGCTACCAGTAAGTGCATGTTGGCACAATTTTTATGCAATTCTGGAGGAAAATGAATTTGGCTATGTATATCCCGATTACTTGTTCGCTTATAACTAGCAGCTTCTAATTGGCCGGCTAATTATGTTCCCAAGGCCTGAGCGTCCACACAGGAAATACTGAACAGTTTCCTCGCTCCCTTCTAAGTAGCTAACAGCTGCGGCAAGTTCACTGGACCAGATTCCAAATATTTACAGGTGCGCTCTTACCTTGCAATGGCCGTCAAAAACTTGGTTTCTCCTTGGGGAGATCCATGCGTAACCTATATCTTTTCAGATTGTACCCTCCCAAAACGCTTTGAAAAATGTTGCAGAGCTCTTTCAGATGAAAACTGAGGCTATTTCTGAGGCCCATTCCCCCCTTTGGCACCTGAAGACTGCAGAAAGATATTCCAGAACCCTAGAGTGTCCGAATCTCGTACCACTCCACTTGATTGCCTGTAGTTTAACAAATAGGTCCACAGGTAGAAAGTAAAGCAAGGTCTCTAGGGCTTTAACTAGTCGGCGTTGAGGATAGCGCCCCCGTGATCATCATGCACGCCACCATTTAAACCTTTGTTAGTTCGTCTTTTATTGGAGATTTATTTACGGACGGCCACCAGAGCCTAATGCCAAAAAACAGAATGGCAGGCACCACCGCTGTGTACATCCAGTTCACAATATGAGACTTCAAGCCCCATTTTTCCCTCTTGCCACGATATTATTTCTTAAATGTAAATTAAAACCGTACAAGTTTTACGAATGCGCTAACAGAGCCAGATCAGCTTTCAATTAGTTACAATTTTTTTACCTGTTGGTTATCCCAGAAGTTATTTTGCTCGTCATGCTAGCTGCCACTGCAAGCACATTTTTGTTTTTATTATTACACTCATCCTGCAATTCCACGCACATGCAACTACTTGCTTGCTCGTTATAGCTCGTTACGCTAAACGTTGCATGAAAAATGCATTTATCATCGTTTTCGTAATAGCAACAACGCCTCAGCAACAAAACGCAACAGTGCCAATGGGCGGGATGGACACAGCTATATACCAGCAACCACAGTTGGCCACTTAACACGCAGCAGCTAGTAAAAGTAGCTGCGCTTCCTTGTTTGCACGGAGTAAATCCTGACTTTCGCCAAAAATTCCACTACACAACTGAATTATTTATGAAAGCAGCACAACGAATCATAAGAAAAGAGTGGCGTAAAAATGTAATGGAATAAACTAACCATATAAATATCAGCAGATAAATCAACGTAACGACGCAATGGCGAGCGGATGAAAATTGTCGAAAAAACAAACGAAATTTCGACGAAGAATGAGAAATTAGGGAGGAGGAAAGCAGTGCATAGTTGGAAAATAAATACATGCTATCTATAGAGCTACGTATAAATGTATATATCATAGTGCGTACCTATTCCTGCGAGTACAACAAGTAAATTTCCTTTGCTTTTTTCAACAGTTTGGATCAGACTAAAGAAAAGGCTCTGTAGTGCGGCTTGTACAGGAAACTGTTGCAGACAAGCTTGCGAGAACACATTATACTTAAACCAAGAATTATTCCACAGAAAAGGCGCTTCCTGAAATTGTAGAAGATCGCTGTCCCTCACGGAATAGAGCCTATTTATTAGGGTTCGTAGATATTGAGTGAGTCTGCGACATGATCAATGCTCTTATCAGCTACAACAGCGCTGATGCATCTGAGAGACGTCTGATGATGCTTGTAGACCAAATGCTGGGTTGCAGGTTAGTGTAAACTGATCTAGCGGGAATATCGACGAGCAGATTTGTCAGCAGAGGCACAGCAGTAAACTAATTGTTTAGAGGCATTCAAGAGAAGGGCGTATGGTAACTATCCTGCAGTCATCATAAGTGGAAAATTTTCACAAAAACTGTGAGGCTCTGGGCACTACACCCACGGAAGCAATGAGCGTTCTGCTGAATATACTGCCCAGAGAAATTATGCACCCTAAGACTGCAAAAATGTTCTTGCTGTAAAGCGAATCACCACAACTGCCTCGCTTGCCAGAACTAACGTACTCCTGCATGCCAACCACAACCTTCCACAAATGGTATAGACCAGAAGTCCCTAGCAGTGAAAAATGGACCCAGACTGACGGATATTAATTGGATAACAAGATTAGAGTCACCGTCTACTCAGAACAAATGGAACTACTAAAATCGTTCCGCTTAACAGACCATTGCGGCGTCTTCGCAAAAGAACTTTCGGCTATAGGGATACACCAAGCAATGAGTTGGCGGACGAGCTGGCAAGGAAGCGCACTTCCCTCCCACTTTCACCGTTTTGAAAGAGGTTTGGCATGCCGCTCGCAACTAGCAAGCTCACTATACAACTTTTTTTTATAAACTGAAGAGAACAGCTACTTAGACTGCAACAACATGATTCCGTGTAGCCAGAATAAGGCCTTAAAAGATATCTGTAGCCACTTAAAACATGGGGTCGACTTTCCTTGGATATGGGTCGGCTGCCAGTTCACATCATTTTAGAGATGCATGCGCAGAGGTTCGGAATGCCTTGTAATTACTTCTGCAGGAGCTGCAAGAAAACGAGAGAACTTCTTAATCCAGCGGCACTTATTCTACGAATGTGACGTACTTTGAATTAGATGACCGAGTTGCATGGGTCTTCAAAGGTTCCAGCACCCATAAACTTCAGTCTCCTCATCCAAAGTACAGCACATTCGCAAAGTCTAATAAATGCAGACGCTTTCTCGTTTTTTTTTCCTCAAATTCTGTAACTCCACGTAATTGTTTATGTAGAAGAGAGGAGAGATGTACAGATCTTCTAAGGTACAACAACAGACCCGATTGTGGGCTGGTATGACCACCAGCAGCCGATATAACCTAGCCTTACACAACCTAGGTCAGGCGAAGAAGGTTGATGATAGCTTACATTCAATCGAGTAGTTCCTCAAAAAAAAAGCTCAGCTTAAAAATGGAGAGCATTGCAGTTACAGGTCCTTGATTCTGAAGTTATCTTGATACCTTTTGTGTTTCGGTTTAAGTATAATAAGACGGTTTTTTGAATAGCAGCCTCCTTTTTTCGTCGATTTGGCAGCGTATCCATTCTACACATTTTACTTAAAATGTGGCCACATACAACAGAATTTTTATTCTTTTTCTTTACTTTACAAACTTTGTCAGAAAGAAAGCCGTTGTGGGAAGTCAACGTCACAACTCCAGGTACACTTAATTCAGTTTAAATTTGATTTAAAATCGGCCCGCAGCGCAAGTAAAACAAAGCAAAACAAGTATGTATGTATGTATATTAACAAAAGTAGATTAAGAGAGTAAAACTATTGTAAAGTTAATAGCATAAGTGCACCAGTATATTTTTAAACACACGGCAACATAGTAAAATGGCGGATGGCATAAAAGTTTGCATGGCATGAAAAGAAATATTTACGGTCCTGCGGCTATTTATGCATTTCCACGAAGTAAACCACACACAAACTTGTATGCTTGTCAAGAGTTAATATATGTAGTGTTTATGTATACCCACGTACTAACATGTAAGCTGTATTTCACTGACGCCTTATACTCCTATAAACATATATTTGCTCGCTTTTGTTTTGTCTGCCTGTTGCCGCTACGCTGTATAAGTGTCGTATTTGCTGCTGCCACATGTTTTTTCGTCGTTGTTATACTTAATATGGCCACCACTTCCTATCCAACTTCCACTTTGGCTTCATTGTAGTTTTCTTTTTTATTTCGCTAACACTTTTTTATGCAGCTGCCTGCAAGTTTTTCTCGCTCGCATTAACTTTGTTGTGCAATTTCTCCAGGATGTGTTTCATTTCCTTTAAATCTGTTGGTGGAACGTATATGTTGTAAGTGCTTACGTCTATGCGCATTTACTTAGCACATTCTTATTAAATGTTGTCTGTATGTGTGTGTGTAAAAATTAAAAAACAAAAAAAACTTGTGTGTGGATTCCACTCGCTACTGAAAAGAAGCTTCTTCCTATGGGAATATTTCTGCATAATAATATACAATTATTCTAATCTTGCAGGGCAATTCTAGCAACTGTCTTTCAACTCACCACAGTCATTCGAAAAACCAAAGTCTTTCGTAAAACAATTGCAGCTATCTTGAAAGCTCTTTACTGTCTTTCGAAAGATTAATTGAAAGTTGTGCTAACGAGAAGGTCTTAGCGTTATGCTGTGCGCCTTTTAGCAATCAGATTTTTTTTTATTAAATGAAATTAAAAAAAAAACATATTCATATATTTTTTTGTTTTAAAACAGTAAAAATTAATAAATAAAAGAAAATTAAATTAGAAAAGGATACAAAAATTTATCACAAAAGAAGAAAACAGTAATTAAAAATTAAATTAGATCAAAAATATTTTTATTAAAAAACACAAAAAAAAAACAATTAGAAAAGTTAAAAAAATTTAATAAGATCGTAAAAATTAAATTAAATAAAAAATATATATTTTTCTTTCTAAAAATTAAAAGAAAATCAAATTAACAAAATAATAACAAATTAAATAAAAAATAATAAAAATCAAATTCAAAAACAAACTATTTTTATTTTTTACGCAATTAAATCTACAAATAAAAAAAACATTTACTGAAAAACTGAAAAAAGTTTTAAAATCGGCAAAATGGAATAAGTTCCTAGAAGTTAAATGAAATTAAAAAAAAAAATATTCCTTTTAAAATAATAACAACCATTAAAGAAAATAAATTAAGAAAAAAAATACATAAAATAAATTTCTAGAAATATAATTAAGTCAATAAATATACAGTGAAACCTCTCCTAACGGACACCTCTATTAGACGGACACCTCCCTTGGGCGGACATTTTTTCCTATACCAAGTTTTAAGTATAAATTTCGGAACAAATTACTCTCTCTTAAGCGGACACTCTCTTGGCCGGACGCGGACAGTTATTTTGCATAAAATTGACACAAAAACTCTATTGGGCGGACGCGAACCTCTTATCAACGGACATTAAGATTTCTTTTCATAACAAATCAAACAAAAACCTCCGTTGAGCGGACGCGAACTCCTCATAGGCGGACTACTAAATGGAAAAAGGGGACTTCCCGCACAAAATGTGATTGTTATGCACACATTTAGTTTGGTTTGCGCAGTGGTTTAGGTTCGTTATTTGAATTGTCAGAAACCCTTGGAGACTGATAAAAACATGAAAACTTTTGATGAAAAAGGTACTGACACTGAAAAAAATTAAAAATAAAACTTACGTCAATCGATAATTTCCCAGTTTTTTATGTAATGAATCTATGATTTTATGTAGTTTATGGACTAAAATGTAACATTTATTTTTATTTTGTTATTACTTAATATGTATTTACGCACATAAATGAAATGTGCATTTTTGAAAAAATACATGCACATTTTTGTTTGAACGATGTAATATCAATATCTTTTATTCAAATAAGAAATAGTGACTATTCAATTAAATAAAACATTAAAAAGTTCTAAAATAGGCTTCCCCTCCATTAAGCGGACACCTCTCTTGGGCGGACAAAAAATTACTGACGGTGAGTGTCCGCCCAAGGGAGGTTTCACTGTATATGTATTTCCAAAATTCCGAAACATTTAATTAAAAAAGAAAAAAATTTAGTTACAAAAAATATTAAAAAAATCCGCTGCGCCCGGACTCGAACTTGGATATCTCGATTGGCACGACTGTGCTTTGCCCCAATAGGCCATTGCGACTGTTGGACTGACTCGGGCTTAACGATATATAAGTGCTTTCTCTAAAAATAGCTTTTCACCACGAGTGGTGAATGAGAGAGCTTTTTTTCTAAGACTTTTGTGCTAGAATAACAAAAGTCTTTTGAACTATCTTGCCATCTGACTTTCATTTGTCTTGCGAACACTTTTTACTATCTTAGCCAGAATTGCCCTGTCTTCATCTTAATCTTATTCCTAATCTTAATCTTAACAAGCAGCTCGCTATACTATCCGCCACGTAAAACCCATTTATAATGAAAACGACAACAATACCACCTTTTCTGATGACGACCACGGCAACCGTTTAAAGGACTACGAATTGAGGGTATGCACCTGCAAAGTCCGGAGCCTTAGTGGGGAAGATGGCGGTGCCCCTGCCAGGATGACAGCACCGCCACCTAATATTACTGGACAAATATGGAAGATACCAGATAGGCTAAGCACTTCTTTCCGGAAATATCAACAAAGAAAACCGAAGCACTCCTTCACCCCAGTAGGCATGAAGTAAGAATTGTTACACTTCGAGGTAATGAAACACTTATCAAACATAGCAGTTTTTAACTCTAATCAGTGTATATTATGCCACGAAAAACAGGAAACAGCAGAAGACATTATGTGCCACTGTGAAGCTGCCGTACTTAGGAGCATACGAATACCCAGAATAGGCAACGGAAGCAAACATGGTCACGTAAACAAGGTTATTTTGAGTGTTTGTTGGGATCAAAAGGGATTTGTCCATTATGTCCAATTCGATCCTCCATTGTGCACAGCTTCACCGTTTCAATGGAGCAATCAAGGAAGTGCGACTATAATTGCCCAACTTCCTTCCTGACAATGCCAGGCCACACACATCTTTAATGACTCGGAGCAAATTGAGGGATCTTGGTTGGGAAGTTACATATGCATCACCATATGGATGCTAAAAGAAAGAGATTTAAGAAGGTAGTAGTTTGAAAATGTTTGAAGTAGTGTTGCCACTTATTAGAAAATGAAATTAAGTTATATGAAATTTTAAAATAGTTACCATCCCAAAAAAAAAAACAGTTTTAAGAAATCCTTATTTCGAACGTTTAGAATATTTTTGAGGTGGCTTGCCACCGGTTAAAAAGATTGAATTCAAATTATTTAAAAAGCTAAATCAATTATTACCATATGGGTTTGAAAAGGCTTTATTTGTAAACTATATTTAGGAGTGTTGACATGTATTTCAATTTAATTCATCAGTTATTTGAAACATGTATCACATTGCCAGACCAAAGATTTTTTTAAATATATTTCAGTTTGAAAATGCGGGGTTGTCATCTGTTTGAAATGTTGAATTCTTTTTACTTATACACAAGTTAAATGAAATATTAAAATATGAATATACATAAAACGAAATAGTTTTAAGAAAACTTTATTTTTAAAATATTTTTGCTTAGGGTACAAAAAGTACATATTTGTTAAATTTTCAAAAGCGAGGAGTCAAATAAAAGGGCCTGGCCTGTCGATGTGCCAAGTTAGAACTTTTTTGCGATACAGGTTGACTTAAAATTGAATAAAATGGAAAATCGACACCACGGCATATCGCTTCTCTCAGCAATGGCTAGATGAGTTTAGATGAAACTTGTGGAATATGTTTTGTAGATTTTTGAATGTGGTTTCCACCTGTTTAACAACCACTGAAATTTCGAATGCCCTATCCTTTTAGTTAGCGATTAAAGAATCCTTATCCGAATATCTAACATTAGGCATTTTCATATTCCCCGCCGAAAAACACTAAATTAATACAAATAAGAGTATTTAGCAAATTTTCGATTAAGCCTTAATTAACCGCTAATTAACGCGAATTAAATTAAAATTGCAGCAAAGGCATTTGTTGATTCCTGCGGCTAAAATTTTTCATATAATCCAGCTCAATATGGTATGTATTCTGATTTTGTAATTGCAAACGCTAATTCGCACCATTACATATCCCTTATCGGCTTAATTAGCCACGCAAACGTTTAAATATGCGGTAAATTGCCAGTAAGAAAGGTAAAATACGTTGCGCGGAGAAATGCGATTATTAGTTTGCCATTGGCATGCCATAAATGCAAAATGTGAATGCAAGAGTAATAAGCTGATTATGGCATGTATGTATACTACATGTGTATGTATGTATGTACCTACAAGTGCATTATACATACGTCTGAGCACATACATACACACACATACACGCTATTCATTTGCTATGTTTAAATAAACAGCTAATAATGCATCCGCGTTCAATAAGCAATTTTGTTGTTCGATGATTGAGCAACAAAAGGAGTGAACAATAGACACACACACACACACGCTTACGCATGCATCCACGTAAACAAATTAGGTGCCGCTTGTTGCATGTTGCACGTACTAAGCTTAGCTGCATAATTGGCATGCATGTAAGCAGCTGCAGCTGACGTGGCTTGCAATGTTGCGGCTATAATTGTGTTGTATGCATGTTGTGCAAGGATAATACAAGTGATGTTAAAAGGCGAATTAAACTGACAGGAAGGACGCACTATGGCGGTTTTAGTCATAACAAGCTTGTGTAAGAAGGAGCGGCAGTGAGAGCTGACGTAGATTGAAAGGTGGTCATTTAACCTTCAGTTGAATGATGCTGGTTTAATGGCCTTTTCGATATATCTTTCAAGTGCCTGTTATTAGGATGTTCACCATCAATTAAGTATCCAATTTTACAAGTACACATCTCCTTTTTTGCGATGAAAATAAACAGCAGACACGTGAGCACCTTCTGTGTCGATTTCCATTATTAATGTAATTTTGGATGAGCGCTAGCACAGAGTTTAAGAAAAAATGTCTGCAGAGTTGAGAAAAAAAGTCTGATATTGTAATTTGCAGTGCAATCTTTCGAAAGATATAAGTGTTTCCAAGGCGAATTAATATAAGGTGATAGCAGGAGTACAAAAACAAAAATTTACATGTATTTTGTTTTTGCTTTGGCGGCATAAACTGTCAAAATCTGTAAGAGTGTGTGTAGAAATTCAAACAAAATTTTTCGATTTGATATCAGAAGCCGTGCGGCGAAACACATACACAAAATCAGCTGAGCTAGTAACACCACCTTATATAAATTCGCCTTGAGTGTTTCGTAAGGCGGTTGTCAATTTATGAAATTTTCTTGAAAGCTCGTTTTTGTCTTGTGAAAGACTAATTGAAAGATCTGCGCTATCCGTTTTTCTTTTGACAATAAGTTTTCTAAAAATGAAGTTTAATGAAATTTTTATTTTTGTGATTTTTTTTTTAATATTCTCATTGTATTTCAAGTTACATTTATTGTTAGTTTTCCATTAAAGTATTTTCTTTACCAAACCATATATCGATGGCTGAGTGGAAGATTGACCTATCTCGGCAGCCAGTTCGAAAACGCTCCATCTCAAAAAACTTTTCAAGAAAGCCCTATCTCAGCTGTCGATTCAAAAACGCCTTATATCAGCATATTTTCGATACATTTTGAAGTGAGATAGGGCGTTTTTGAACCGAATTTTGAGATAGGGTGTTTTTCAATTAAATTCTGAAGTAGGGCGTTCTTGAAAAGTTTTTTGAGATAGAGCGTTTTCGAACTGGTTGCCGAGATAGGTCGATCTTCCACTCAGCCATCGATATGTAAAACAATTACTTTTGTCTTTTAGCAATAAGGTTTTTTTTTAAATTAGGTTGAGTTAGAAATACATACATATGTATATATTTTTTGTTTTAAACAATAAAATAGATTTAAAAAAATTATTAACGAGAAAGAAAAAACCAGATTGAAAAATTAAAAGAAATTTGAAACAAATTATTTTTTTTAAACAATAAAATCTAAAAACATAAAGAAAATAAAAAAATTAAAAGAAAATTTAATTTAAAAAAAAATAAAAAAAAGGAAATAAGTTCATGAAAAAATTACATGAGACATTCAAAAAAATTTATTTTCAAAACAAGATAAAAAAATAAAAGGCAAATTAAAAAAAATTAATTAAAGGAAAAAATAAGGTAAGTTCCTAAAAATTCAATGACGTAAAAAAAGTATTTTTTTAAACAAAACCATATAAAAATAAAAATAAATTTAAATTAAAAAAGAAAAAATGTCAATTAAAATAAAAGAAAGAAACAAAATACGTGTCTAAAAATTTTATGAAAATAGTAAAAATATTGAACACTTCAAAACAATAAAATATAAGAATCAAAAGAAAATCATATTAAAAAAAGAAATAACAATTAAAAAAAATACTTTCCTAAAAATTAATGCACAAATATTTTTTGCTGAATAAAACAATAAAATCTAAAATAAAATTTAAATTTCTAAAAATCAAATGAAATAAAAAATATATATTTTTTAGGAAAAGAAAATCTAATAATTAAAAGAAAATTAAATACAACTACTCGAAGGACACGAACACGTATCTGTCGAATGACACGCCAGTGTTTTGCACACTCGGCTAGTGCGACTGTTTGAGCGGTGCAAGCAAAATGATATACAAGTACTTTCTGACAAAAGAGCTTTTTACCATAAAGTTGGAAAAGAAAATTTGTTGTTCTTAGACTTTCGCGGCAGAATAAACAAACTCTTTAAATTATCTTGCCTACTGTCTTTCAATTGTTCTACAAAAGACTTGGAACTGCTTATCTTAGCCCGAATCGCCCTATTAGTCTTCATCTACGATATCATTTGAGTAAAATGAAGTCTGAATAGATATTTGACCTATAAAGATATCAAAACTAATTCCTAATTCTTCTCTTTGAGGCAACTAATGATCCACTGTGGGTTTGTAGCTAGCCACCTTGTCGTTGGAGCGGATCTTTAGCTTATAATGAAACCGGTTATATGGTTTCTGAGCTACCTTCTTTCCAGCCTTGGGCCCCAGGGGCCAAACTGCATCCAAAATTACCAGCCCCCAAAGTATGTTACGCCACAAAATTAACACCGGCAGTATAAGAACGCAGCCTTCTTGACAAGCCGGAAAAGGAGCCACTTGGTCCGCATGTTCTTGCAAGGTGATCGTACGACCAAGGTTAATTCATACAAACACGAAACAATTTCAATTAAATAGGAAGAGAGAAAGAAAGGCGAAGAGCGGTAGTCGCTTTGTAGAGTCCCCAAAGGAAAGACGGTCAGCGATGTAAGCAGCACTGAGGATCTATGGTGGTAGCCATCGAGAGGAAGAAAGTAGAAAAACCTGCGCAAGCTTCCTGCTGTTTCGCTCCACCGGACGAGTTAAAGTCACTGGTGGAAGATTGTAAGCGGAAAGAACACCAGGCCTTTTTGGGCGCGGATGCGATATTAATAAGTCACAGCTTTGTTCCTTACTCCAGATTACCTAAAAAATAATAAATAGAGGTAGGGAGCCTAAATATGTATGTAGAATGCACGCTAAAGGATATGTATGCTGGGTACTAGTTCTTTTTTCCAGCGAGGTTGCAGATGTGTAGCCACTTGGGGGGCTCACTTTTTCTAATAACTAAGAAAAATTGTCGAAATTAGAACGAATTTAAAATCATCCCGTTTCCGTTTTTGATGCTTCATGACCTCGTCCAACGTTACCATTACACAAATTTTCTTTTAATGTGCTGGCATTACGCGGCTCTAAGTTGAGAAAAATCAATAGATGCTCGCTGCATAATTCTCAGCAATAAACTCAGAATATAACAATAAGAAGTTAAAAGACTTCTTGTAGGACTACTAGATTTAATGAAAACGGTGGATGACATGTTTTCCGAATCCTCAGCTTTTGGCAACAACGAGTGGAACTACCTGGTGAAGTGTCTACCACATTCATTCTATGACACAACAGACTTTTTTGGTCCATGTGAGGCCTATACTGGCCAGCCATCATAACCCAAGCTAGGCTGATAGCTCTCAGGTCGTCAGTGATCGAAGTGATACCATACTCATTCCCATTTAACTCTGAAGGTAACTTGTCTGTGGTAGCTAAGTTAAGAAAAAACTTAAGATATTTTGCTTGGATCCCTTACCGATAGGTACAAGAAATACTCTACCAACTTTACAAAAATTTTTGTGGTATAGGCTCAAAAGAAGACAAACTATTTTCAAAATGTTTTAGTGGAGCTTTTTTTTAGAGCACTCGACAATCGCAACTCTACGAAAATACATAGGAAGTTTCAATCAATATAAGTCAGCAATTATACCAGTACGAGTACTACTCGACAAATAACCACACCTCTTACATGTACCTCGAACGAATGAGGACGGATTCCGGAATCCACGGATGTGGAAAACAGTACCTGTATCGGAATTTTGCGCAATACTTAGAGGGAGTTCTTAGCTCCACGTCCGTTAAGAGATTAACTAATGTGTTAAAGTCTTCCCTCTTTCCCTACCTTTATAATCTTTCTATACCAATTCTCATATTTAAAATATGCTTCATCTTAATCCAGACTGAGTAGCAGCAGTAGAGTCTTTAAAGCAATCGCCCGATGGCAACCGAGTTTGCGTACTATGAAGCCTTCAAAGATTAGCTGTATGACCTAATTTGCTTGTTGCCACATGTGCGCTTATTAGACAACGTCCTCTCCACACATTGCAATCAAAATCAAGACAGCAGAGCAAACATGCTTAACTAAGTCCTCCACCGTTTTCCAGCCGCGAAGCTTGTGTAAGTGCCAATAACCCTGCTGGAAACTTTACGGACACTGTAGAGGTGCCATCAGACCTTTTGTGAGCTGTGACTTGTACATACTTGAGTATATATTTGTAAGCATTTCTGTCCAAAGAAATATTGACTGTCATTAGTGCTTTCGAAATTTTAATTGAATATCTAACATTAAAAACTCGACATAAATTGTGGATCATTTGAAAGCTGTCCATATGTTTCATTGGTAATTTATAAACTAGGCAAAAATTGTTGGTCATTTAAGCACTGGACATATCTTTTTTAATAGATATGTAAAAACCTGATACATTATTTTAAATTTCAAAACTAACCATAGTTTTTTATTTTATTTTAATGTGTCATATAAATTTTTAGCCATTTAAAAGTTGAGTTTTTGAATAACCTAAAATTTGTTTCCAGTTTTTAATTGAATATAATCTATGTGCAGTTTTTAAGTTGCCAAAAATATATGTCTATTTTTTAAAATTACCAAAAATTGTGTCCAATTTTTCAATTAATAAAAATTATTTTATCCAGTATTCAAAGGGTAAATAGTTATTTCCAATTCTTAGGTGTCAAAAATGCATGTCCTGTTTCAAAATTACTACCAAAAATTAACGAAAATTGATGCACAGGTTTTTAATGCCCAAAAATGTATGTCCAGCTTTAACATTATCAAAAAATTCTGTTCAGTTTTTAATTGCTTGAAATTTATGTCTAGTTTTGGCGTCATCAAAAAATTGTGTTCAGGTTTTAGATTATAAAAAGCTTATGCTATTTCCAATTTTTAGGTTATAAAAAATTTATGTCCAGTTTTCGATTCACGGCCAGCTTTAGATTATCGAAAATTATATCAAGATTTTAAGTGACCATTAGTTTATGTACAGCTCTTAAGGTACTGAAAATTTGTGTGCAGTTTTTTATCGACCAGTTTTTCCATTATTAAAAAATTATGTGTAGCTTTTAAACTACAGAAAACTAACATACAGTTTTGAGATGAAGAAAAAATTGTGTCCAGCTTTTGATAATAAAACATATATGTCCAGGTTTCCCATTAACAAAAAATTATTTGCAGCTCTGGAGTTACAAAAAAAATTGTGTCCCAGAAAAATCCTATATCACTAGAAGGTGTCGGCAATGCAGAGAATGGACAGAAGTTTTGTGCTGTAAAGTTAAATATTATTGAATAATCCAAACCAATATCATACATATTATTATTCTATCAACAGCATTCAAATTTTTTACCAAACAATTTAGATAGTGTAAGATAAACTCCCACTGCAGTGTAATTCCACGCCCTGAGGTTATTCCTTAAATTTGTCCTACCAGAACGGCACAAGCAATGTGTTGACAACCGCTTATGGGCTCATTCGACCATTCGAACGTCGATGGCTTTGATGCTGGCGATAATGGCCAATGTCTGGCTGGTGACTAGATACAAAGAAGAAGAGTGGCCAACTAAAGGCAACTTAAGCGGAAATAACCGTTAACACAAGCTAGCTGCGGCAGCGATAGTGACACGAAAGCCAACAACAATCACACGAAATGCTACAGAAACTGGTTTCAGGCAAATCGGACACTCCTCCGCTGAAATTCAAGCGAGTACAGCCTTGCCGCTCTATCCGTATGCTTTCAACTTTAATACAAATATCTGTGATCCAGTCAAACGCAAGCTTTCCATTGTTCATAAGCACCCTGCCTCTCTTCCTCCTGCTGCTCAGTCTCAGAGTTGTTATTGTTTTGCGCCAATTTACGTTAATTGCAATTGTTGTAGCAATGCGCATTGCTGTTGCCAACATTGTTGCCATGTATGTATGTATGTATGTATGTATGTATGTCTCACATTGGATGTTTTGTTACGAGTAGCATAATTGTGTGCGAAAATTTGCTTAGCTTAGCTTTGTTGTCAGCTACTTCTTCTGCTTCTCCTCTTTAGCCACTCTTGTCCTCCACTTTTGTTCCTTCCTTAACCAATTTGCTGCATTCATTCTACTCGGCAAATTTCTTCCTTTTGCCTCATCGCTTTTTATACTCACTTCACTTTTGCTTGCACACTTCAGCTGGGCATCGCTTTTAATTGAAATGTCGATTGTTGTCATTGCGCTGATTAGACGAAAGCCAACACGTTTTAAGTACTAATTATTCAACGTCTCTCAACAAGCTGACAATCCCTTGAAGAGCATGTACTCCTTACTATGCACTTATTTACCGTTGGTGTCGTTGGGTCAGTTGTCATTTTTGGCATCGCTATCGTTGCTGTCGCTGTCACCACGCTGCTTAACATAATAAAAACTCATAATTGCAATTTGGCTGCCAAGCCACACATTACCACCAGCCATAGCAAGACCACTGAAGCTAACTGCATGCTTAGCAACAGCTGCTAAAGTAATAAACACATTTCATTTGGAAGGCCAACAAACTCATTAGTTGCATGAATATGTCTTTTGGTTGTTACTAATGTTGTTGCTCTGAGTATTGGCATGCCTGATTGGTACGTGTATGTATGTACCTAGGTATGTCTCTAAGGATGAGTAATTACGAGAGTTCAGTGTCACCTAAGTAGATGCATATATGAGCGAGTGTTGGAAATATGCAGAAAATAGTCCTTAAGATGCCTTAATTTAAATGCTGAAACAATCACGTTGAGGAAAAGGAAGGTACATATGAGCACTAGAAACTGAAACACTGGAAAAATCGTTTGGTGAGCTTGCTTTGGATGAACATACAACCAGATTTTTTAACTCTGATAGGTCCAATGGTTCACCAGGACACACACCTCTCAAGCCCCGTCCTCCAAGGCCAACATTTATTTATTATTACATCACCGTATCAGCCTGGCATTCATGGTACGTGGGCAGTCACATAGAATATGCCCTTTTGTTTTTCTCCGCCAGTCCACAAAACCTGCAATCCGTCTCTAAAGAAGGCCCCATTTTATTCATATAATACTTTAACTTACAGTGTCCTGTCAGGTAGGGACTAAGAGTTCTAAGACCCTCCCGGCTGAGTTGAAGGAGTCTAGGAAGTTTATTTTGGAAGGGATTATGAATATCTTTGATTGTCTCATTCCCTTCTGACTTCCGACGGTGGGCAGCAATCGGAGATTCTTCCCATCTCCTAAGTAGCTCTGCAGTGGTACCTTTAGATGTACCGCAGAAAGGCTCGGGATCGTGCCAGCGCATTTGGGCTCCACGCTTTTAGAGACTGTCAGCCCTTTCGTTGCCTTCGAACCTTTCATGTCCCGGAACCCACCACAGCGTTACACTATTGTGGACTCCCACGTGATTCAAACGATTTTTACATTAACGACAGTTAGACGATTAAAATGTTTATTAGTATTGATGGTCAACTAAAAATAAAAATATATACATATGTCAATAGCCAGAAATATAAAAAAATATTCAGAAGTATCTGGCCCATGTGGCAAATTTTGATAGAAACTAATCACATTAGCAATGCAAATGCGCTTAACCAAATACATACATGCATAGGTACTTATATGTACATAAGCCAGGCAAACATTTGATTAGCTCCACTGCAATGCGTTACCTAAATCAATGCACATACAAATGTAATAATCAGCATTGTAGGTATATATACATACTAGGGATGTTGCGAATATTTGCATTCGTTATGCGAATAATTTGCATAATTTTACACATTCGCATTCGACATTAGCACTCGCATCAAATGATACGAATGTTTGCGAATGCGAATGTGTAGATGGGCAGAGTGTCCACACTAATGTTGTTTAAATGGCTCTAAGTCTGCCTAACCAGGGCGCGGACAATAACCGGCTTTTAGCTTCAGGCGCTAAACGGTTAAGTAGTATATCAATCAACATTGATGGGCCTTCAACAAGTACTGCTAAAAGTCTTATAAGCAACCTTAAAATAATTTTAGAGTCCTCCAGCGAAAGCGAAGGCTCGCATGTAGAATCTGGAGACATTAAAAAATATGAAATTAAAGCTTAATTGAAGGCCTATCTTATAAGAAAAACGAGCGCATCTCGGTTAAAATTCTCTCGATTGGTGGAAAACTAAACTAAAATACGACAAATTGACGGATCTGGCCCGCAAATATTTGAGCGCTCCACCCGCCAGCGTTCCAAGTGAGCAATTGTTCAGTGCAGCCGGCCTTATATACGAGCCTCTAATAAAAACGATGGCTTAAGTTGATTATAGCCTTTTTTGTAATGTTATTCCTAATATTCGCCTTCGCACATTCGCATTCGCACATTCGCATTCCGAAAATTCGCAGTCGCGTTCGCCAAAGTGAAAAATATGACATTCGAAACATCCCTAATGCATACATAATGTATGTACATACAAAATTATGCAAAATAGTTACTCATACGCCCCGATCGCCATCCACCACCACCAACGAAGTTTGCATAATCAGCAACACATTGGTGAAGGGTCAGACTTTGGTTTGGCTACTAGTATGTGTGTACATTTATACAGATATGCATCTAGCACTTGTATGCAAATAAATATGTGCGTAAGTTTCGAAATCCAATCAATGTCAAATTTGCAACGTGCGCCAGTGAAGCGGCTATCAGACTCACCCCAAAACCACTTTAGTGATAGTGGGTCATGTGACTAAAATTGGCTACGGGAATTCATGGGTAGGTATGCATGTAGATAGATATTAATTATATCACGGCGTGTGCATTTGCGGTTTATTATCTATGCTTACAACTTGTTTTCGAATAACTAGTTATATGTAAATGCTTGTATGTATGTACACACGTTGTATAATGTGTTTCCAATGTGTAGCCTCCTAGTCATTTGCATGCAGGTAGTTGGCCAAAAGCTTCTTTCACTATCAAAAAAAAATTAAATATCATATCAAAGTACATACCAGAATGTACTATTTTGTGCGTAATTAATTTACAGACAGTATTCGTGTGCTACGAAAATGTTAGTTGGAATTGGCGGTATCACTGTGTCAGCTTGAGTGCCTGCATAATGTAATCACTGTCCGAGCCAGTAGGAATTTGCAAAACGACTTTGATAAGAACAGCCATTCGTCACTGACATGTGTACATTAGGGTGGTCCAAAACAAGTAAAGTCGGAATTTTAATGCGCTCACCCCCTAAGATTAAATAAATAATTGGGTAATATTGTTGGGAATCTTCTGAAGTTGAACAGAGTTTTGCCCATCGAAAAATATTGCTTTTCAAGAATTCTATACCATTTCTACGAAATATGATTTTTTCCTATATAAAATACATGGAAACCTTTGAGCGCTTTGAGCGACCTCTAAATATATTTTGATTTCAAAATAAAAAATAGGCGGTGAGAGCATACAAATTTCCACTTTACTTTTTTACATGCATTTTTGGGCCACCCTAGTGTACATACGTACACGCATATAATCACGCATATTTTCCTGCTTCTGGCTTAGTGTGGATTTTGTAGTGAAATATATATACTACGCCTGTTTACATAACACGATTAAGAGATATAATTAGTAGTAAATTTCAGAATATATTCAAAAGTAAAGCTGCATCTATTTATATTTGTCGACAAATTAATAAAAATAGATAATTTAGCTCTAAATCGAATTGTTTTTTTTTTGGCAAGTGAATTGGTTCATTGTCATCTTCGCACGTGTTTAGGACAACAATTACCAATATTTTAAATGTGAAACTTTGCCACTGGCTAAATGGGTGACTGAGTCAGTATGTTTGTTATTTATTCGCTTTAAAACGGTTGGAGAGATTTAAAAAAAATGAGAAAAAGTTTAACGAAAACTTTATTTATATGTGGAGAATTGCCACCTGTTAAGAAGTCCAAATTTATGTTTCAATAGAGAATTTAACAAAAAAGTTCGAGAAAATTTGAATTGGAAAATATTCGGTGGAGAGAGTTGCCACCTGTTTAAAATTGGAAATTCGATTAAATGAATAAGTTACAACAACCATTCCATGACGTTGGTCATCTGTCGTCAGTAGCTTTACAGTAACACGAAAATAAGATATACCCAAAGCACTTTTAAATTTAGTCTACGTTTCCCTTGAATTAAATCAATGTCTGCTATTTAAATATTCCACAATTATTTGTTTAACATTTCCACATAATTCATAACACAAATTAATGGTGCAGTAATAAATTCGAAGAACATACAATGCAGCTGTAAAATACCATTAACCCTCAACAAAAATTGCACTCAAGGCAGTCAAATTGTGAATTTGAACGACAAAAATGGTCATAAAAGATGCAGCAAATGTTTGCATTGCGTGTAACTGGTGAGTTAGATTCGAGAGAAATGCACACAAAAATTACAATATGAAAATAAAGAGTGAGTGGAGAGTGAGTATGCACCTTCTTACTTGCATGGAGAGTAACTGGTGGCATAAAAATATACATATGTAAATATGGGGGTATCTATACAAATTTTAGCCATTTTTTGCTCATGTCCCCATGTCGTATGAGTAATATTTTGATATCATGCATGAAAAGTTGCGCATACCACATGGTACTCGTATGTGCGTGAGTGTTTAGGTGGAGTGTATGTGTGTGAGTGCTGCTTAAACAAATTGCTCGCCTTGAACAACTTTTCCGTTTGAATATTGCTTGGAAAGTAATGGTTTTGACAAATTATATGAACAATTTTTGATATGCAGCAATTAATAGTTACTCATACGTCATGTCGCACTCAAGGAAAGGCGCTGTAAGTGCTTAAATAATTACGCAGAAAATTATGAGTATACATATATTTTACAATTAAGACTTAATTAGAAAGAAATTAAATTAAAATTAGGTAAATAGGGAAAATAGTTGCATCCACTTTCAACGACCTGAACTGACCAGACCAAATGCGACTTTAACGTTCACGGCGCCACTGATAAAATTTTCTGCATACCACAGATTAAAAAGCTAGACTAAAATCAGCGCATAACGCAAAGGCCAAACAGCAGGCTAGTGACCACATACTGCCCTAAATAGCAGCTTCACTATGCAGAGTAACCGACTTAAGCAGCAATTTGTATGCCGCCAACAGCACTGATAGCCTGTGGCAAGCAACTAGCAGCATGTAGCATCAAATAGCAATGAGTAGTGGGTGAATGAATACAATGAAAAGGGAAATAGCACAGGCAAATGACAGCTGCTAGCTGGCGGAGAGCTGTCGAGCGCCATTGGAGTAAAGGTGTTGCGGTCTTGCTTCCGGGTGCATTTGTGGCTGACAGGCAAGCAAACAAACAAACAAACAAACAAACAAACAACAAACTCATTGTCGCATTTCCGTTACAAATTGGCAGCACTCGAGTGATTTTGCAACACTCAGTGCATCACCGTATACCGAAGGCACATTTGCGCGCGTGCAATTCACTGATGTGTAAGGCACATTGCAATTTGCAGCACACCACGTTGTTTATTTACCCTCTTTCTTATACTACTTATTCGTCAGAGCGGTTTGCGTTGTGGCGTTTGCTTTGAGTGTGAAAATAAGCGCAATTTTTATGAAAATCGCAGATATGGTATGTACATATGTGCAACTCAGTTGTCTCATTTCGGGTCGTCGTCAAAGCTTTCCACTTACTGCTTGCAGTATAAAACTTACCACATTTACTCACTTTTCGCTTTTATACGTTATATTTTGTCTGTGTCGCAAAGCGCACGTTCGCACATGCATGTTTTCATTAAAAATTTCCAATTAAATTTGCCACTTCGACTTTCANGCTGCTTGCAGTATAAAACTTGCCACATTTACTCACTTTCCGCTTTTATACGTTATATTTTTTTGTTTGTGTCGCAAAGCGCACGTTCGCCACTTGCATGTTTTCATTAAAAATTTCCAATTAAATTTGCCACTTCGACTTTCAGTTAAGAGTTTAATTTTTCCCATTTGCGTTTGCACTGGGGGTTTTTTTTTAATTTTCTCTTAATTCTTGTGGCTTTTGGTTCACTCGAATTCAATTTCACGATTCTATGAATGCTTCAATTTTAATTTTTAATTAAAGAAATATGAAATGAGTTTAAGGCGGAAGGAAATTATTTAACGCAGATAAGCGTAAAGTTAAGTAATACATACAGTTTTGAAGAAAGTAAGCGATTTAATTGTTAAAAAAGCCCCAATTGCAATGTGAGCATAATTAGCAGAAGAAATGAAATAATGTCTCACAAAAGCCATTTAAACCAATAAAAAAGTATAAGTTCAGGCGAATGCGAAGTTTGTACTAAAATATAACAGGCGTAATTTACAAGGAAATCCCATATTCATTTCTGAGACTCATTCCTGAGTCCTCGAGATTCCCTTCACTGTTCTAAAAAAAATACCAATAAATAGATAGTTTTTAGATAGCCAAACAAATGCTTAGACAGCGAATAAAAACTTATTTTCCTGTCTGTTTACATATTTTAGAAGACTTCACGATAACAACGAGAATAAAATGGACAGTTAAACTGCCGAGGGTAGATGACATCCTTTCCGCGCGCTTTCAGAACGGAAATCGCGTTTTGAGATCCCGAGTCCCGAGGATCTTAGAAAAGCAGTGGTTTATCTAAGAAACACATATTGTAACAGCTCACTTTGTATAGTTTGAGAAGACACATTTAAATTTAAAAGATGCCTCCATCAAAACATACATAAATCAAGCCATGAGCTTACATTTACAAAGGGCGAATCATCAAATACTTCTTCATATGTAAATGACACAATATTTGAATAAATATTCCACAAGTGTGTTACTTGGCTTATCGGAAGCCTCAAACAATGATTCTACAGACAACTAATTGAGAGACTACATTCAATCGCATGATTTAAATGAGGGAAAATCGAAAAATGGAGGTTGGCATAAAAAGTTCAGATACGATAATGTACACATGGATGTCTGAGATAAAAGAAAATCGGCGCCTGATTGTTTGAAGATCGCCTTGAAGAAGGCTCTTCTTGTAAAAACACGTCTGCTTTGATGAACGTTAATCGCAACTTTTCTTGCTTTTATCAATCAGTAGTCGAATTCGTCTGACTTTCTGACAAGAATGCGGTATCGGGTATATTCTTCATTTCGCACATTTTAAACTTAAAAAAAAAAACATTATTTCAAATTTTTAAACGTCTTCCCTGCAAGTCACTTTCTCTCCTCTATATTTTAATAATAATAAGTGGAATGCATTGCTGAAATGTACTCAACAAAACTCAGGAGAATTTTCTTTCCAGTAATATGATTTTTGTCAAACCAAATTTAAATACTTTTAACCTCTTAATTGTGAGAGTATTTAAATAAAACTTCAAAATATTTCGCTGCATCGCTTGCTAGTACGGAAGCTAAACTATTGGCCATGCGAATTTCCTAAATGAAACATATTTATGACTTCAACCTTTTCGTGCTCATCAAGCAAAAAGCGAGAGATACGAGAACGCCATGTATGGAAAAAAATTGCCTCATAACACGAGGGACGACATTAAATGTGCCATGAACAGCCCAGCAATTGCTGCTGCTTAGCAGTTTCAATGAAGGTTTTGTGCCAAAAATTATACAAAATTGTCATCGTTAGCAGTTAAGCTTATCTGACAAAAGAAAACGCTCCCCTCAAATGCCATATAAATTCTAACGTATTTGGTTCTTTCGTATTCAATATTTTATGCGAATGTTTGTCGGACTTTTTTTTCTTATGCAATGGATGTTGTCTCTTATTATTGTCGCTATTCGCTATTTGCAATGCCACATTGTTCTTTTGGAACAAGGCCATTTATATGAACCTGAATTAACATTAACACTTAACACGTCTTAACGTTTTTATTGGATTATAAAATGATTTTATGTGACATGCTTACGAACATAATAAACCACGATTGCGGTTTACGCAGGGCTAAAGTATAACAAAGCAGCCAAAAACTAACGAAAACAGAAAAACCAAACGGCAGAATATTCCTTCTACGGCTACGGTGCCATTTCTAGCGCGCGCTTGATTTACGATCCTGAACTTCACTTGGCATGCTCGAATAGCATGTTCCTTAATTGCTAGTCTCTTGTTTTCAAGTTAAATTACGAATTGTAGTTTTACATACCAGTGGCAGAATGGGTGTTGTCAACACTTGCCACATCAACCGACCAAAAAGATTACCCTTTGGGACAAGTTCTCATTGAGCACACAACTAGGAAGCAAAAGCTTTGATTCTTGACAACCCATAATAAAATAGACTGCGCCTGTTTAGTGATAGCAGACGGAAGAGAAACTCACTGATCTGCATAAGATATCAACATTGCCATGAAAAAAACTTCCTCTGCGTATCACTTTCAAGAACGCGGCCTTAAATAAACTTAAGAACAGAAACAAAGAGAAAAGGCTAAGTGTTAACTTTCATCGTAGTTAAATTGGCAACGAAGTAGCGGATATTTTGGCCCATATTCATAGGTCCAGAACCCCTTTTCGGATCTGGCAAGGCCAAACTCGTTTATCTAGACAAGCTCGATATTGCTGGACAAACTTTTCTTTCCATAAATATTAGCTAGAATATCCTAAATACTCGCAACCTTAGTAAGCATCTTGCCATGAACGAACCGAGCGGACGTGTTTTTGTGAGCTGCTGATTTAAAGAGTAATATTTCAATTATAAATTAATCAAAAAGCGAGAAAGGACGCATACTTAATAAAAAACAATAATTTGTGATATGAGTTCCGGATTTTTGGCATTGTGATGGAGACTAAATGTGGAAAATGTAGAGCAAGCACGCGTGATGCTACTATACCGTGCAATGGTGTGTGCGGAGTTGTTTTTCATGTGAAATGTCTTGGTTTCTCTAAATATGAGACAGATGCGTTGCTAAAGCACGCCAACCTAAAGTTTTTGTGTGATTATTGCATTGAGTACATTGCAGGTGCGCATGGTAAATTTGATGAAATATTAAGCCTTATTAAAAATACTGAAAAAAAATGTTCAAATATTGTTGAAGAAAAAATAAATGAGGTGAATGAAACGGTGAAGCAAATCCAAAAAGCCGTAGAGGACAAAAGTGTAAACAAAGAGAAGCATTTAGAAATAAGAGCAACCTATGCGGATAAACTAAAAAACCCGATAATTGGAAATGCACCTGTTATACTGAAACCAAGAATAAACCAACAAAGTGAAGTAACGAAGAGTGATGTAAAAACAATAATAAAGCCATCAAAATTGAGTGTAGGTGTAAACGGGATAACTAATAGGCAAAACGGAGCAGTAGCTATACGTTGTAAAAGCGACGAAGCGAGGAAAATATTGGTAAATGATATTAAAGAAAAAGTGAGTGAAAAATATGACATTCATCTACCAGCAATGACAAGGCCAAAGATATTGATATGTGGATTGAGTGAAATGCTCGATGGGGAGACAATAGCTCAAGCAATAAAACCTCAAAACAATTTGCAGGAGAGCTACTTGAAGTGTATTAAAGTGTACAAATCCTACAAAAATCCAGCGGTGCACAATGCAATAATTGAAATTGGTGGGAAAGGTTTTGAAAAAGTTATGGAACTTGGAAAAATTAACGTGGAATGGGATAGGTGCAAGGTGTATGAAAGCCACAATGTTTTAAGGTGCTATAAGTGCTGGGGTTACAACCACACAAGCAAAGTGTGTAAAGAAAGCCTGCAAATATGTGCTAAGTGTGGCGAGAAAGGCCATGCATACCAACAGTGTACAAGCGATGTTCTAAAGTGCGTTAATTGTGTAATAACAAAGGAGAGACTTAATCTGGCTGATTTATGTGTAAATCACGACAGCAGAAGCCCTGATTGTCAGACATTACAAAAGAAGTTAAAAATTGAGTCCGAAAGGATTCAATATTAGCAATCAAATTCAGTGATAAGAGGCTTGTATTTAAATATTGGCGGTTTAAGGACAAACTTTAACCAGCTCGAAGCCATATCATTTGGTGTAAAATTCGAGTTTATCTGTGTGAGTGAAACTCATTTAACGAATTCAATACAGAACTGTGAAATAAAACTAAGTGACTATCAGCTTGTGAGATGTGATAGCACATCAAACCATACAGGAGGTGTTCTATTTTATATTAGCCCAGAATGGCAGATTGAAGTTATAGAGGTAACAGCGATCGAAAAAAGTATATGGTGCTTAATAATAATGGTTAGGCAAAAAAATATTAATATAACCTTAATTGGATTATATAGATCACCTGACAAACGTAGATCCCCAGAAATGGTGTTTTGTGACTTTATTAAAGAAAAAATTGAGCAATTGTGTGACAGTGGTACAGAAGTTCTCATAATGGGGGATTTTAATATTGATTGGCTGGGAAATAGTGCCTACAGGGACCAAATTTGTCAGTCAGTGTCAGACAATGCATTAAAGCAAATAGTTCTGGAACCAACAAGAACCACAAGAACTAGCGCAACGCTAATTGACTATGTATTGACTAATATTTCAAAAGCCGAAGCCAAGGTTAACGCCAACTATAAAATAAGTGATCATGAGTCCATTGAAATTAATATAAAAAAAAGACAGGAAAGATGCAAAGAATGGAAAACTTCAATGGTGGTACCAGTAGAAAAAGTTAAAAACACGCTGAATCCTGAAGAGTTACGTCCCATCAACATGTTAATGACCGAAAGTAAAATACTTGAAAAAGTGGTGCATATGCAATTAGAAGGCTACATGGAGAATAATCGGCTAATATCGGAAAACCAATCGGGATTCCGACAACGTCATAGCTGTGAGTCGGCAATAAATCTAGTAATTTCACACTGGAAGTCAGAAATGTACAACGGGAAATGTATAGTGGCTGTTTTCTTGGATTTCAAGCGAGCATTTGAAACAATTGATAGAGGAATTTTGTTGGAAAAAATGAGGCAGTACGGAATTAAGGGAGCTGAATACCGGTGGTTTCAAAGTTACTTAAGTAACAGATGGCAGCGTACTAAAGTATCGGAAAGTGTGTCGGAGCCAGCAAGAATAATGTTAGGCGTACCTCAAGGCGCAGTGCTTGGGACACTGCTATTTTTAATATACATAAACGATATGGAAAATATACTACAGGGAGGGGTACAAATTTGTCAATTTGCAGATGATACATTGCTTTATATGACCGGAAGTTCTTGTCAGGAATGTATTACGCGGCTGAATGATAATTTGGAAAATATATGCAAATATCTGGAAATGAACAAACTAAAACTTAATGTCAATAAAACAAAGGCAATGATAATCAATGGCGAGTCAAATGAAAACATTACAGTTAATGGTGAAATAATCGACAAAGTTGATGAAATTAAGTATTTAGGCATTATTATCGATGAAAAATTAAATTTCAACAAGCATTTAGATTATGTTTGTAGTAAAATTTCAAAAAAAATTGGATTTTTCCAGTCTGTAAATAGTGCCCTAAAGATATATAATGTCATGATAAAGCCACATTTTGAATATTGCTCAACTATACTGTTCCTGGGATCCAACCAAATGAAAAGCAGACTGCAAAAATTGCAGAATAAGGGAATGCGGTGTATTCCTCACATATGCTCGATACCCTGAAATGGCTAAATATAAACCAAAGAACTAACATGAATGTTCTACTTTTTGTATTTAAAATGAAGTATAATCTGCTACCAAATTATTTAACAAGCCACATTGT
Source organism: Rhagoletis zephyria (assembly GCF_001687245.7). Classification (NCBI taxonomy): domain Eukaryota; kingdom Metazoa; phylum Arthropoda; class Insecta; order Diptera; family Tephritidae; genus Rhagoletis; species Rhagoletis zephyria. The sequence continues at coordinate 31,797 of NW_016158546.1, read as the reverse complement.
GTATGTTGGAGACGTGCAACCGTACAGTTTAAGGAACAAAAATGATTTTAGAATTAACTTTTATAAGACTAATAAGGCACAAAATATTTTAATGTACAAAGGCCTAAAGCTATTTAATGAATTACCAAGTGATATCAAAAATGAAAGAAACATTAATGTATTTAAAAGACTGCTAATAGATTACGTTAGAGCAGTATTTTAGCTCACAATTACTTACAATTACTTATAAACAAATTACTATATAATAAGTGTACCTGAAAAATTGTATATTCTTAAATAGCAAAAAAGCTAAATAAAGTTACTTTACTTACTTACTAAAAAAGCATGTTAAACATCGGCGTACCAATTTTTTCCAGTGGAGGTTGTATTGCGAACAACAAGATAAAGCAGGGAACATAGTGTACCGTTAAGAAGCTCCCAGCACCACCAGATTTTGATTCCTATGACTACCTTTTCTGCATAAGCATAGACTGAAAGGCTCTCTACAAGACCATAAACACAAAAGAGGTTTGTAGCAATAAATAAGTTCCTCTAGATACCGTAATTAGGCGACTTGCTTTCTCCTCTTAGAACCACATATATAATCCTTATCCTTTGCAGTTTACCGTAGAACTATTATATCTCACTTTTTACAGATATTTTAACTCTATGTTTACTCCAACATATAAAAGGCAAAACAACAAATCTACTAAACATCATTCAGTAGAAGTGGAACAGCGCAAACAATTCCATTCTTCATTCAACTCCATTGTCGGCAAACTGAATTCAAGAGACAACTTCATCAACCAGCTGCAACAAAGGCTGACAGTTGGCTAGAGAAACAGCCAGCAACAATTGCTATAATCGTTACACACATTCATACATGTATACAATATATGCCAACACAACAACAAAGGTCTTCTTAGAAAGCTTAGCGAATTCCAAAAAAATAACACGACAAACAACCTAAGGGCAAATACGCTGCAACAAGCTTGCTCGTACTCGAGAAGTTTACTGCATCAACATCAAAGCAGAAGCAACAATTACAAATTGAAAGAGTGACCGTACGAAGAAAACCAAAATGCTTTTATATGTAAGCGGCAACATTCAGCAAATACAACGCATTCATCGATCTTTACTTAAACATTCTTCACTAAGCTTTTCTATTGTAGTTATATTCTTTTTTTTTTTGTTTTTGTTTTTGTGTTTGAACTTTAAAAGTTTACAATTAACTTAGTGCTTCTGTCGTGCTGCCACTTTTCACTTCGCAGAGCTACAGATAGTTAGCAGTAGTTAGTAGACAAAGTACTTAGTAACATAACATTGTTATTTTCTCTTTAATATTTATCTGTTCACACTTTCATCTAAGTACTTTTGCTGCTGGTCTTCTCATTTAAAAGCGGAAACCAGAATTCACGGCTAACTATTTATGGCAGCACATTTGGAAGCGGCTTTCTATTATAATACTGAGCAAAGAGAGTAAAATCAACTGGTATAGATTATCTCAGTGCCATTTACTGTGCCTCAGAGATATATAAAAAGATAACGGTGAAACTAGTACCATTTTAAAAAGCTGCTACCCTGACACTAACCAAAAATTGCAATCTGACATTTTATGGAATCGATGAACGTTTAGATTTTACTCAATAGATGATGAGTATGGATATCCCACGTTATACACTTGCACCCGGGGCACAATTCTGGATATCTTCTTCGTTTCCTGTAATATAGGGCATCTACCAGGCCTGCCCGCCATCTGGTTCGGTTTCTGGCAATTCTGTTGACGTTTCTTCTCCACGTTTCGCGCCATATGCCAGGAGGGCTGCCTTCTTTGCAAAACTGCTGTCTGGCCAAATTTTTCAGGTAGTATTATAAGTCATATCCACGGAAAAGGTACTATTTACCTTCTCGATTAGTTGAGTCTTTAATGTGTTTGTAGGAGGTTAGAGGTATATGCCCACGTCTTGCACAGAATCCTTCTGCATTCTATGGCTACTTTGGACGTTGTTCGAGTGGAGATTTGATAGCAGCTTGGCTGTCAAAATATATATTTAAAGACCATTCTGGAGGGGCGGAAAGGCTACAGTGGACCGGTCAGCGAAGACTGAGGTTTAGTGCTACTCCACTGGAGTGAATCCGAATGCCTACTCTTTCATTTATTTCATTTTCACGGTTCCATAATTCCAGAGATTTGGTATATCTAAACGGTAGTGCTGCCGCGACAAACATGGAAGCCGTCCACTGTACCCGTTCCAAATTGGCTCTGGTCAAAGTCTTGTTTAACGCCGGTCACCATACGGTGACGACGTAGAAGAGAACAAGTCTTGCTTACATTAGGGTGGTCCAAAAAAAGTTTAAAACGTTAAGCGTTCACCTCCAAAGATTTTTCTAAATGGAAAAAGGAATACCCATATTTCTCCATTTGGATTTTAGGGAAACTACACAAAATAGGTAATAACAAAAATGGTTTGATAGACAATCGGGTATTGTTATTGGAAGTCTCCTAAAGAGAAACAAAGTTTTTCGATCGAAAAATATTAATTTTGAATAATTCTATACCATTTCTATGAAAAATTGCTTTTCCCATACAAAATATATGGAAAGCTTCATGGGCTTTGAGGCAGCTGCAAATATAATTTTTTTTTACAAAAAATTGCGTGCATTCTCTTTTCCCATTTTTTTCCATTTAGAAAAGTCCTAGGGGGTGAGAGCTTAACATTTCATACTTTTTTCCCCGCATTTATTTTTGGCCCACCCTAGTGTGCATACACCTAGTGCATTATTGTATATGTAGTTTTATTCCCTACTAGCAAATAACCGACATGCTTCACTGCGCCTTAAAAGTGTTTCAATTAAATTTAATTCATTTAATTAATTTTCAAACAGGCGGCAACCTTCTACAAAAGTATTTGCGGCTGAAACCTTCTTAAACCTCTTTGTTTAGGCAGCTATATTGCAATATTCACATTATCTAATCAATTTATTTAAACTGCAATTTAAAAACAGGTGGCAACCCTTTATTTTTTCGGTGAAAACTGTATTCAGTTCCATGCATTACTTTTCGAGTGATGCGCGCACAAACATACAGACAGACAGGCAAACAAAAATTCTAAAAATTGTTGATTTGGCTTCTGTTGCTCCAATAAAGGCTCCCATATTAATTTTTTTTTTTTAATATCTATGTATAATGTACAGACATCGGCCTGTTACAATTTTATTACATCGTCCCCTCAATATAACAATAGCGTATAATTTTTTTTTGGGTTTTGAGAAAATCGAGTTTAAAGTTTTTGTTTTTTTTTTGTTTGAAGGAAATTTTTGAACAAGAAATTATACACAATTTTTCCAATGACATTTTGACCCACTTTGTGGAAGTAGAATTTGACGAAATTTTGACCAGACATAGAATAAATGATGGAGATTCTAAATATGCAATAAAAAAATAATGGCGTATGAGCACATACGCTATTGTTATATTGAGGGGACGATATGTATAGATTAGCCACCTTAAAAAGACTCAAATTATGTACATACATATGTCTATCAGTGTGCTTATGTCACTTTCTTTTAATGAACTTTGTTTTCTTCAATCCTTTTTAATGTAGTTTTTATTTTAAGTTTAATAACATTTTTCGCAAAATTCTTTATAGTCATTGGCATACATTTTTTCACAAATGCTGATGCAATTTTACTTAATGAAGTACAGTATTTAAAAAAATTTTCTTTTACTACAAATATTAACCGCTTGCAGTAAAAATGGCCTACTTCATTGCCATTTTTCTCGTATAGATCGATCAGCTTCTGCTTGAACCCTGCAGGGAAAGCTACTAGTTGTGAACTAGAATTCTACCGGTTTGCGTTTCAGCCGAACTAGTTCACCTTTTATCCTTTTTCAATGTTAGCGACTGGTATTTTTAACATTGCGATGTCCTACGAGATGTCAATTGTCAGGCTATGCATCAGCATCTACTAGTATAAATACCAGTAGCATCATACCAGTTGATGAGATAGTCTGCCAATTCATGTCCCGTGAAAAGCATAAGTGTGCCTTTTTGCTCGTGACGCTCCAGCAGTCACAATGGCCGACAGAGCAAAGCACTCGCGTGGTAAGCCTGAGGTCCCAGGTTCAAATCCTGGCGCAGGGAAAAATTTTTTTTTATTTTCAATTTTTTATTTTATTTTTATTTTTTATAAATTAATTTTTTTGTTTAGGCTGTTTATTGTAATTTTTAAATTTAATCAAAAAATATTTTTGTTTAATTTCTTTGTTTTTTCTGGCACAAGCATTTCTTCCTAAATGTTTTTTTGCAATGCAATTAGGTTTTCAAATTTGTTATTTATTTATAAATTGAATAAATTATTTTTACTTACATTTATTTAACTTTAAAAATCTGAACCACCTCCAAGCGGCCTCGAACCTGCGATTTCAGAACCAGAACCAGTAGTCTTCACGTGACGCCACAGCCGAGATTTGTCAGAAAAGCAATTAATTGCGTTTTATTTTTGGCTTTGGCAATTCAAAGGCAGATGTCACATACTAGTTAATGAACTAGTATTTTTTCTGACTGGTTTGGCTTTTCACTGCAGGGAAGTTCCTTTACATAGACCTGCAAGACATACTAAAACTCTTTAAGACAATTATAGCCGTGATCGACTTTGCACTTTAATAACTTAAATGCTAATAATATTTCTATAGACCTACATTTGTACATACATATAGTACATACCATAAAAATTCTCCTCCACTAAAGCTCATCACTCATACGCAGTGGGGTACATAAAAAACAGTAACATTTTGTTTAATTACTTTTTATACAAGCAGTGTTGCCACTCAGACGTGTATTTTTTCTACCAAAATGCCTATTTCCAAACCTACTAAAAATAAAATTTCAGGTCTAAAGCCTTTGTATTAATAGGGCTTTGTAAATAATTTGACCGACCAACGGTCCGCCAGCTAGAATTTATCGATGCATGTTTCCTCTCCTTCCTTCGATATCAATAAATATTTTTTTCACTTTATTTTCTACTCTATAACATCAAGTTGTCCGATTTTTGTAGGATGTGACAGAGTAGCCTTCAATTATTTTTCGTAGGCTGTTAGAAAGCGAAAAAAACCCTTGAGTTAAAAAAACACCAAAAAACCTTGTCAATTTCTTAGGTCTAGACAGCCTTTAGAGAAGTATAAAGCTGATACATTTTCTAATGCATTTTCAATTTGATTGGGAGACAAAACAGTTTCAGCTTTTTGCCATATTCATTGTCATTTTTGGTTCCACAAAATGAACTTAGACAAGAGATGGTGTAATTTCGTTCGAAATCCACCACCTTCCTACTCTGTCGAAAGAATTAGAAAAGTATAAAGTTTATGCGAAGCTTATTTTTGCCAAACGCGGTTTATTATTACAGCTATAGCTTTTGGTGGTAGGTAGGACTTCCTCGGTATAGTTGTCCAATGGCTAGTTTGTGAAAAGTCCAGATAATAATACTGTTCCACACGACACATAAACTTTTTTTGGGAAATTTTAGTTGATATCTTTATTTTGTACTTACACCAAAATAAAAACGTGATCCATACAAAATTTATATATTGATATTTTTAAGGACCACCTTAATACATAAACATTTATGATTTGTAAAAATTTCTTGCAAATACTTAGTGTACAAAAATCTAATTTTTAGAACAATATTTGCGATATGTTCTTTTTTTAAGTGTGTACCAACCTAACAAGAGAAAAAAAAAACCTACCAAATTTGATAAGAAAATCCCAATGACGGCTACACTGTATGAAAGTGTCAACAGGCAGGCAGGAGCAAAAATGTAAACATAAATTTGCATAACGAGACATGTACACAGGGTACTGAGCTCAGTTATGTGTACATATGTATGTATATATGTATGCGTGGGTAACAGTTAGTAAAAAAAGATTTTTTCATGTGACACCTACACGCAATGTACTTTTTGCCCTGATACAAATTTACAATGAACTTTTTTTTTCTTGAGTGCATACAATTTTTAGACTTTTTTAATAAGTGGGTCAAATCGATCGATAGTTGGAATCAGCTATTTTTTATTTTAATGAATTTTGGTCAGAAGTTTTATTTTACCATATAACAAAGTTCTACTTAAGGAAAAAAATTTTATTTTTTCAAATATATACAACATTCTAAATTTTGAAAATTTAATTTTTAAATATGGGCATTCCCATGGTGGCGCACGTGACAGTCGTACGATTTCAATGTGATACAAACAAGGAATACCATTTGTTTTCTTTAACTTTTTTGGGCCATTGTATAGCACGTAATTAGCTCTATATTTAACCGAAAAATTAAATCAATCGAACTGCTTGGTCCTGAAATATAAGCATTTAAAGAGAGGTTCGTTACGTGACAAAAAATGGAAGTTGATTTTTTCTTTTCTTACAAAATCGCAAAACTCTGCGAATTGTGGATGGCTATTTTGATGAAACTTATTTTGATATGATTTGGAGCAATTCTAGTTGTTTTTAGAGTTTTTTGAATTAATGCAAATTGTTTCAATTCTCTTTTACAACCCCAAGTGTGAAACGTGACGTGACGTGGCGTCACGTGACATAAATTTCCATCCAAAAATAATAAATGAGCAAATAAACACCGCATCTGATATATTATTCGAACCACTCGGGCTACTATACGCAAAACAAAACAGAAACCCTGCAACTACCATAAAAAATGAAATGCAGGTCCAAACTACAGAAACAAAAAGAAAGAAAATAACTGATTTTTACCTACCTGCGCATCCATGCAACAATCAAAGAAGAGGTGAGCAGCTAATTTCTACCTGAGGATGTACACACAGAACTGAAACTACTGGTTGAACGAAAGAATATAATCCGCGAGACGTACCTAACTATGAACCAACGACGATTTAACACGGCTATAAATAGTGACAGACAAACAGAAACTATTCAGAACGAAAAATGACACTGAAGATGGCACAACGCCGAAACCGGTTTGTCTCCAAACCAAATTTGACAAGGGATGACGGAAAATCGTTCCACATTACATCACATTCCATCGTTATATTTTTGTTAATATTGCTTTTAAATGAATTTTCAACGCAAATAAAACATGTATTTTATGTAGAATATACTTTATATTTTGACTTCAGCGCCAATTCAGGGTCAATTTATTAGAAATCTATGATTTATTATGTTTCAACCACATACGCCAAATTCGAACCAAATCGGACCATAAATACGGTTTTTCGAAATATCTCGACCTTGGCACCACCTAGGAAGACCAATTTATGCAAACATTATTCTTCTTACATAGCCAGTATATATTTTAAAAAGCAGACAAATCGGCCCGTAAATACGTTAGATATAAAACTTTAATTTTTTTTGTCGTGGTGGACCTTCCGCTGGAAACACCCATATCTCAATAACTTTTATTGTTTCAAAACTAGTTCTGGTCTCGTTCTAAAGGTGTTTTTAGGGCTATAAAGAAAAAATACTCGAAATTTTCAGAATTTTGAAATTTAAAAAATCGTTAAGGCGAAAACCTATTAAAATTTGTGGTCCAATCTTTTTTCATACTAAGCATCCAACTGATGTTTTGTTTTAAAGATAAAAATTTTTGAACATAGAAAAAAAATTACAAACTCGATATAAAGCTATGTTAATAGAATTTTATTTAATTTTAATTTAAAGTTTGCAAAACAAAATTTTTTCAAAGTTTAAAAATTCGTGTCTATAAAAACCTCTTCGTGAAAATTACAGGATTTTTTAAGATTTAAAACTAAAAAAAAAAAAATCCTAAAAGCAGATTTTTTAACATTTTAGGGTCAAGTTTTTTATACGAAACCTCCAACTCATTCTTAAACATCTTAAAATTTTCAAGGTGCTTCGTTTTAAACCTTTAAATAAAGCTATGTTAAAATATTTGGGTCAACTTAAAATTTAATTTTTATTTAGAGTTTGTATTTTTAAGCTCAAAAATTCATGTCAATAAACTCCCCTTCTTGAAAATTTCAGGATCTTTTAAGATCACCCAAAATGTATGCGATTTTTTAAATTTCAACATTTTTTTCCAAGTTGTTTTTTTAATTTTTGATTTTATATAGCGCCAAATATCACCTTTACAACGAGACCAGAACCATACATAGTTTACATAGGTTTTGAAATATTTATAACAGTTAATAGTTTTTGAAATATTCAAAAAATAAACTTGCAAAATTGTGAAATTTTAAAATTTGGAACTTGCGAAATTTTGTTTGGTTTTTTTTCCTTTGCAGAACTTTGTTCTACGATTCTAACGATTTTTAGATTTGACATGGATTGACCCAGATTGATATAGAAAAACTACAGAATTCTTAGAAACATGCAATGCATGCAAATAACAGACGCTAAATTTTATTTTTTAACTTTTTCTGAATTTTCTTTTCTAAATACGTCATTGTCATTCGCAGTCTTAAGCAAACAAGTAGTTAAATAAATAAAAAGGTAGGGCAGTAATTAGAAACAGAAAACTTTGAAAGATTGATTTGCATATTTTTTATTTGCTTTTCTTTAATTTTCGCGTGACATTTTTGAAATAAATTTAAATAGATATTAAAAAACAAAAATCTTACACTTTTCGGTTCTTTATTGTTGCGTTTCTGTAATAAAATTTACATTTTGGTCGGTTTAAGTAGCATTTTTTGCGAACTGCAGCGATACATAACCGGATGGTAACTACCTCAGCAACAAGCGTCTATTTTTGGAATTGGTAAAAAAAACTGCAAAGACATGCCACTAAAATCGCCTTATACCAGTTTAGACAGATATATATGTATTTTCTTGAATCGTTTTAAATTTTTCCCTACATTGCTTCCTTTCTTTTCTCTATTCAATTTCTAAAAAAAATATAGTAAAGCAAGAATTTCCTGTAGATTTTCTCCTAGCGAATTCCCACAAATGTTTGCAATGTTCTGCACATCTGCACTTAAATTGGTTTGTATATATGTAACTTACGCTGCTGTCCACACTCCTATAGTCCGCTCACTTTCATTTAAAATGCTGCGTGAATAATTTGCTCTATCAACACTTGATCATGTTTCATTTGAAAAATAAAAAAGCGCGGAAAAATAAAAAGTCCGATTTACCACAGTTTGCGTCAAAGAAAATAAAAAATTTAGAAGTTGATATTTTTGAGGGAAATTTTTTCAACTGGTAAGGCAAACGGGGAAAAATTACGTTTTGAGCAAAATAAAAAAATTCTACAGCTGCCTGAATTAGGGACGACTGGTCACAATGACACTTGTGATACTCAAACATCAACTGGCTGCGGTACTAAATTTTTCATTTTTCCTGTAATTCCCTCTGCCGTATTTTGTATTTAAAATTATAGGGAAATGTATGTACTTATACGTATGTACAGTGCTGAGGTCTCATGGCTGCCTGACATTGTTGCGGCTTCTTAGAAAATTCACTTTTCCAAAGTGAGTTACCACTCAGACGCCCGTGGTTGGTCACTCAATAGCACCTATGTAACTGCGCTATTTTAAATTTTTTTATGCTCTGAGTTTCATACTAACTTTTCCAACTACTTAATTGGATTTCTGATAAAATTCCTAGTTATGCAACTGGAAAATGTAAAGTTATTTTTCATGGATTGAAAACCAATAAAAAACTGGAAACCGAAAGTGGTTTTAAGTCTTGAAAATATTTCAATTTTCATTAGACATCGCAAAGCAGTGTGAATATTAAAATTACACAACTAACAAAATTTCCAACATAATTGGTTTTCTCTTCTTCTTGGATCAAATCCAGGTGAACAGGTGGCGCTGAAGTCGAGTTATTAGTAAAAATCATATTTATCGTCAAATTTGTCTCATTTTCAAAATATGTATTGGTAATGTGAAGAGATATTCTATTACAAAAAAATGTACCCGCCAGTTGGCGCTGGAGTCGAACAATTACTAAGAATCGTATTTACAGTCTGATTTGGCTAATAAACCCTTGTCGTTAGCTGATTACGTTAAGTGACATTTTGGCCAGTTTTGACTCTAGTTCTTTTGTTTTTTAATGTTTGTAATTTTTTTTAATAAAAATCTAGCACATTACATAACCGGTCACATATAAATCCACATTTCAAACTTCGCACAAAAGTTATAAAAACTCAACAAACTTTAACGAATTTAGCCAAAAATTTTAAATTTTTATTCAGAATTTTTAGAAAGTTATTGGTATGCAGTTGTATAACCCATTAAATTTTAGCAGGTTAAAGTGCAAATTTCAAGACGCTAGAAAATCGCGTTGATTTTTGATAATTTTTTTTTTTTTTTGCTGACGGTTTTGTGCATTTTCTTCCATATAAAAGAAATTATCGAGCATACTTTATATAGAAGAAAATGCACAAAACTTAATATATGTATGCATATATTGGTAAAAGAAGCACGATATATATAGGTACATACATTGATAGTTTTCATTATTCCTCTTTGCTTCGATTTTTACTTTCATTTCACCTTCCTGTGTTTTTGAGTTTTCCAAAGCTTTCCATTACAGCTAAATACTTGAATACAATTTAATCTGCACAAAAAGACATTTTGAAAATTAAAACAAGTTCTCAATTCTTTAATGATATAGATTGCACCTTTTTTATGTGATTCACTTGCTTTGCAATTAAAGAACTTTGAAATAAATTGAATTGAAAAAATTGTTCATTGAACACATTTTCTTTTGAAAACTTTCTAGGTCAATAGCAGCGCTGCAGTAACATGTATTTCAATTTCTTCATTCACTCTTTTCACGTTTCAGGAACAAAGACATGTACTATGTAAATAAAGAGTAAAGTGTTTTTGTAATTATTGACCTGGTAGCAACTATTGAGTTTTAATCATAAATTTTATTTTATGGAAATAATAAAAAACTGGCCACTACAGGCACGAAAAATAATTTAAGTTTTTTTAGTCCATTTTTTTTTTTATAGTCCATTGAGCAGCGAGAATTTTCTCCTCTTGATAATTAAACCATAAAACTGGAAATGCTCTTTAATTCCAGATCAGTTAAGCTATGAACGGTTAAATATTCTCCACTGTTTTTCATCTGTGCAGGAATATTTTGTAGCGGCTGCCGTAGCCGCTTTGTCAGAGGTGCGTGTTCAGTGAAATGTCCTTAGAGAAGAAGTATGGGTTCCAGATCAAAGAGGAAATTCTGTAGAATTTAAGATTTAAGCGGATTCAATTTATTGGTGCATAAGGATTGGTAAGTATTGAAAATGTCCATTTAAAATTGTATCCCTGAAATTTCGCAATATTCGTTTTTGAAATAATTACACATTAAGGACTTATATAAAGTGGATAACAACCTCGAATTTGGTCGTTCTAACTTTGTCAGCTTAAAAAATTACCTATTCGTCCTTGTGAATTCAAAAAATTTTAAACTTTTTTTAATTCTAAAGAAATCTCCTCTTTCATTTAATATTTATTTATTTATTTATTTATTTATTTATTTATTTANGAGATGAAGCTGTTGAACAGGAATTTAGTGAGGCTCCAGTAGAAGAAGGACGTGGTTGGGGAGATTCAGTCCGCCGAGGAATCGGTGTGTTAAAGCTTATGAGTTCTTTGTTCATAGCTGGAGTCAAAAGTGGGCGGTTTGAAATTACAAAGTCCTTTGAGAGAGAAAAAAAATAAAAATGACACTTTTTTTATTTTTTTATTTATTTTATGGTGGGAGAGCTTCTCAAACAATATAGAAGCAATTTTTTCGATTTAAGTTGTTGAAAAGTAATGAATATCTAAATCCCGGAATCCGGGGACTGTGAGAACGACATCCCGAAAATTTAGGGATAGTAAAAAACGAAAAATTAACATCCCTAGTACATACCGTTATGTATAATGTGCATGTCCAATTAAATATATATAAAAAATACATACAGTGGTCAACAAATTATAGCCGAATCACTTTTTGTCAAGTTTTTGCGTATTATTTTTGTTGTTATTTAATTTTGGTTATTTTTTTTTTACAAAAATATAGTTCATTCTTTAACAAACCCGTGAAAATCCAAGTTTCCAACAAAAAAAAAATCAACAAACTTTCGTACAAAATTTCGAGCTTTTTTCAAATTCTAAAAAATTAACCGTAATTTTTAACCATTTAAAACTTGTACTTTATTCTGCTAGAATTCAATGGGCTACAAAACTGCATACTCAGAATCTAATTAAAAACTCGAAATTTTTACGAAGATTTGTTGATATTATTTTTTTAATTGCAAACATTTTTAAGGCATTGTCACTCGATTGGTACATTTATGCATTTTTATATTAGGCTATTGGTACAAAATAAAAATAGTCGGACATTTTTTTTTGTAGTCAAAAGATTGGTACAATACAGCAATATTCTTTTGAAAAATTTCAACAAATTATTTTTCGTGATTGGGATAAAAAAAAATATTTGGGTATTCACACAATTGGGATATGATTTGCACCAAATTTCGGCAAATACCCAATCGTGTGACACTGCCTTTCAACTTGTATTTAATGTTGTATTGTTTAAAAATTAACTATAAAAAGCTAACCAAAATTAAATAACAATAAAAATAATATTTTAAAACTTGCAAAAATTTGGTGCGGCTATAATTTTTTCGACTGTTGTACATAATTTGAATANCGTGTACGTTATTCTACTAGAATCCAGTGGGCTACAAAACTGCATACTCAAAATCTAATTAAAAACTCGAAATTTTTACGAAGATTTGTTGATATTTTTTTTTTTTTTTNTCCCTAGTACATACCGTTATGTATAATGTGCATGTCCAATTAAATATATATAAAAAATACATACAGTGGTCAACAAATTATAGCCGAATCACTTTTTGTCAAGTTTTTGCGTATTATTTTTGTTGTTATTTAATTTTGGTTATTTTTTTTTTACAAAAATATAGTTCATTCTTTAACAAACCCGTGAAAATCCAAGTTTCCAACAAAAAAAAAATCAACAAACTTTCGTACAAAATTTCGAGCTTTTTTCAAATTCTAAAAAATTAACCGTAATTTTTAACCATTTAAAACTTGTACTTTATTCTGCTAGAATTCAATGGGCTACAAAACTGCATACTCAGAATCTAATTAAAAACTCGAAATTTTTACGAAGATTTGTTGATATTATTTTTTTAATTGCAAACATTTTTAAGGCATTGTCACTCGATTGGTACATTTATGCATTTTTATATTAGGCTATTGGTACAAAATAAAAATAGTCGGACATTTTTTTTTGTAGTCAAAAGATTGGTACAATACAGCAATATTCTTTTGAAAAATTTCAACAAATTATTTTTCGTGATTGGGATAAAAAAAAATATTTGGGTATTCACACAATTGGGATATGATTTGCACCAAATTTCGGCAAATACCCAATCGTGTGACACTGCCTTTCAACTTGTATTTAATGTTGTATTGTTTAAAAATTAACTATAAAAAGCTAACCAAAATTAAATAACAACAAAAATAATATTTTAAAACTTGCCAAAATTTGGTGCGGCTATAATTTTTTCGACTGTTGTACATAATTTGAATAAGATTACTCGGCTGTGCAATCGTAGTAGCACAATGCCACTAATATTTGACTTACAACCAAAATACGGGCAGGAATTTCAAAATTTCAACCCTGTTTGTGTGAAATATTTTATTTTTATCATTATTTTTCTTTTAATCAATCTATTTTGAAATAAGTTAAAATAAAAAAATATTTTGTCATAAACATCCAACCAACAAATTCTGTATGAGCTGTAAAAGTCAGGAGAATTTAGAATATGACTTGAACTTCAGTAGAAAAATATCACTGGAGATTCTCCCTGAATTCATTAAAATACGGGCATGGCTTAGGCACAAATAGGAATTAATCTAGATGCATTTTCTCCTAGGCTTCAAATTTTACTTTGGTGAATTTTTGATGAGAGCCACCCCTCCAACCCACACTTAGAAATATTCTAGTCTTATCATCCAAGGCAAAGCCTCAACCCACCATAACAAAATATATTCGTATAAAAATGTGTTGATTGCATTCAACGCATAATTAAGTAGTTAAATGAGAAATAACCGCAAATGAATGAAAGTGAAAGAAACATTAATTGGAAGAAAAGAAGAGCAAATCAAACGAAAAGGAAAGAGTTTGCTGTAAAACTTTTAATGGTAACATGCTGCGATGACACTTGAAAGCACACAAGATAGAGGAGAAAAACAAAAACGAAATTAAAAACTAAACAAATAAAAAAGCAAAAGCACCAACAATACTAAAACCAGGCAAATGTAGGACGAGCTGCAGGTCAAAGCCAGCAAAACTCTGAACAGCCAAACAACTCGCAGACTTAATATCCCCACAAGCAAAGTGTGCAAAACTATTCAGCTGCTTAAGGTGTGCTGTATAAATGCAACTACTATTGCCAATAGTCTATTGGTATGCACAACGCACTAACAACAAGAACAACAGTATAACAACAATAGTATAAAAAAAAGCACACCACATTTTTTAGTGAAGAAGTTTGGTAAAAGAATTTTCATAAATTCTGAAGAGCCAACACAATTACAGAAAAGTTCCGATGCAACATGGCAACGGTGAATTGGGAAATGGAATAGTGAAATGCAAAAAAAACAAAAACAATACAAACAAAAAATATACATACAACGCAGAGAAACTTTCAACTCCATTTGAAAGCTAACAACTGGGGCGATGGTGGCTTAGAAGAACAAGCAAAAGCGGAAATATTTGCAGTGTTTCGTGAAATGCGTGTACCCGGGGCAACAGACAGCCATAGCCAGCAAGCGATTTAGGCCAAAACTTTTCCAACATCTTATTTGAGGCAACACCACTTACACTTCACTCAACTCGGTTCAGCTCTTTGCCAAAGACGCTTGTCTTGGTAAAAAGTTTGCTAAAACTTGCTGCTGACTGACTTCACTGTTTTGTTAATTTTTTTATTTTTTTGTTTCTTGGCTAAAAAAGTTTCTATTGCATTTGTTAGACTCGCAGCTGAGCGATATTGTAAGTGTCAGGTAGATGAAATGAAGATATCCAATGATACAAATATCTACTTGTTTACGTAATTAAAACGCTGATGTTGAAATTTTCTCAGAAAGTTGGTAATGGAAAGCAAAATTGCTCAGGTATTTAGTGTAATTAATTAGTAGAAAATCAACTTTGTGGAAAAATTAATTTGTATTTCTCGCTAAAATAAAAATTATGAGATGGGGATTCTGGTTGCCTTAGGAGCTTTTTGTTTTTAAAGTAGGTATTTGAAGCTAAATATTCTGCCTTAAACATAAAAGTGTAAGCTTCAATAATTTGGTACTTGATAGGCTGCACGTACTTGGTTACCTTGAAGGCGCTCTACTTATCACTGTTCGAGTCGCTTCCATGTTTATATAGACATGGCCATAGACTTAAATTCGTAAAAAATATTGAAGACTTTAACTGCTTTATACATCGTAAATTTGTAAAGAAACGTAACTTTATAGAGCTCTTAAAACATACTATATTTTGTATGAATAAGGCCATAAGACTTTTCTCAACCCAGCTTATAGAAGAGCTCGGAATCGCACGAGCCTTGTGCTTTCCATGCACATAACTTTCCATATGAAGACTTTCTCCCTTAGGTAGATATAGAGATAGAAAAGATAGCGATGCACTACGACCGGTAGGTATAGTTAGCCCTCGACTCTTCATAAGGCCTCAGCCAACCTTAGAGTCTTTATAAAATTCAGAATGGATACCGAGTATATGGAGTGACTGTGCTCCTCTCCGGGCTAGGGATGCCGTATGTTCCTCTCCCTTCTGCGTGAAAAAGCCACACACTCCACAAGGAGGTGTAATGTAGTCTTCATAGCAGCGTCACAGAAGTGACATTGGTCGGTTGACCAGATTCATAAATTGTGCAACCTACAATGACCCGTCATAAAACCTGCAACTTAATTTCTCCTTATGGAGGCCCATGAGTATCCTGTATGTGTTCAGATTGCACCCACCTTGTAAGGTTTTGGTCTGGCAAAATCCCTTGATATTACGCCAATGAAGCACCTTTAGTTTGGTGTTTTCCTTCCGGAGCACTTCCTTTATCGTGTTTGTTGGTCGGTTATAGTACCTCCCAAGTTACACTCAGGATTCAATTAGCGCACAATAGCACCATGTTTTGGCACTTCTCGTGCACAATTTAGCCGTATATAAATATTTGCATATCACTTATTGTAGCACTAGATAAATCCGCTAACTGCATAACTACATACTTATGTATTTCTCGAAAGCTTTATGCCTTTTAATTAAGCCAGCCCTGGGCATTCACGCAGGAAATTAAATACTGTTTCGTCGCTGCCCTCTATCCGGCATCTGCGGCATATATCGTTATATTGAAGTCCTATTCTATAGACATGCTTTCCTAGCGGCCAGTAGTCGCTGATAGTCGCTTCATCTCGCATTCTTTCACTAGCTTAGACTTGGTATCAGGAGACGTTATAGCTAGCAGCTAACCGTCTGGCTGCCTGAGTAAATCACTGCTATTACTTTTCTAGTAGCACTATTATTTAGTAACCTACTGGCCCCACATAAGCCCAGGATATCGGCCTGAAATGTGCTAGCATGGTTCGCCAGCCGCAGGCACCGATTGGCACTAAGCTCCTCGGAATATACTCATGTCTCTACACCGCAGCCCATCTAGGATCCGTCAGTGTAGATACAAATAGCTTCCTTGTCATCTGCTTGGCTCCTTTACCATTCCACCAGTATATTCAAGCCAAAATCCTAGCTGGATACCACGTAGTCCGTGGTTTTATTTTCTGTCGGAACAATGCTTAAGATTGAGCTATGCCCAAAGGTCTTAGTTTTCCATAACCCCGACTTCCCGAGTCTTAATGTTGAGGACATCTCGATTTCATTTAGGCATAGATCAATCGACATTCAGTGCTTCTGAGGGGGCAGGATCTCAATGCCCCAGTTATCCCCGAACCGACCGCTCTTTGCAAGCTACTTAGTCTATTGATAATGTTGCTGTCTACTTAAAGCTGGCCACCAAACTTCTGATAGCGGTGTACAAGTATAGTATTCGATATAGGCCCTCTCTTTTCGTTTTTCTACGATAAGTTTCCAGTTTAGCTTAGTGTCTAAGATGATGCCCAGATATTTTGCATTGGATGATAGGGATGATTGCCTTTCCGCCTATGGGAGGAAGTCTAAATTGGGGTATCTTATTTCTATTTGCAAACAGTAATAACTCGGTTTTGCTTGGGTTAACGTTAAGTCCACTTCTTTTAGCCCATGTTTGTAGTTTACCCAGTTCCTCCTCTAAGACTTCACTTAGGGTATACAAGAAATGGCCTGTGACTGCTACATATCACTACATCGTCAGCATATGCCTCTACTTAAACTACTCCTCTATTGGGTTCCAGAAATATGCCGTTCAACGTTACCACCCACTGCTCACATATCTGGTTACTAAACCATCTTTGATTTTTATCGTGTTGTGACCTATTGAAAGAAAGGGTTCCGGTCATATCAGGGTCGAGACAGTGGCTAGTCTGGCTGGCTTTCATTAGGTATGCTGTTTGTGCTTCTGTTCGTTTCTGTATACAAGATTTGCAGAGGAAGGGTTTGTCACCATTACCCGGAATAAGGTCATAACTACAAAATGGTGTGGCCTGATCGATAGGCCTCTGGCACGATTAGGAGTAAGATTAAGATAAAGGCAGAGGCAGAGATTAAGATTTATATTATTATTATGGTTAAGATTAATATTAAGATTAAGGTTAAGACTAAGATTAAGATTAAGGTGGAGATTAAGATTGAGGTGGAGATTACGATTAAGGTGGAGATTAAGATTAAGATTAAAATTTAACTATAAATAAAGGTTAAGTTTAAAATTAAGATTTAGATTAAGATTAATATTAAGATTAAGAATAACATTAAGATTAAGAAAACGATCAAGGTTGAAATTGAGATTAAGATCAAGATTAAGAGTAAGAATAAAATTAACGTTAACATTAAGATTTAGATTAATATTAGTAAAATTCAACTTAAAAATTAAGATTAAATTAAGACTAGAAGTACCATTAAAATTAAAATTAATTTAAAGATAAGATTTAGATTAGTATTGAGATTAAGTATGAGATTAAAATTAAGATTAAAGCTAAGATTATGATTA
This sequence comes from Rhagoletis zephyria, assembly GCF_001687245.7. Lineage (NCBI taxonomy): Eukaryota > Metazoa > Arthropoda > Insecta > Diptera > Tephritidae > Rhagoletis > Rhagoletis zephyria. The sequence continues at coordinate 13,671 of NW_016158546.1, read as the reverse complement.
AGTTGAGAATTTATGTTATGATTATTATTTATTAAAATTAAGTTTTAGATTAATATTAAAATTAAAGTTAAGATTAAGATTGAAATTAAGATAAAAATTGAGATTAAGCTTAAGGTCAAGATTAAGATTAATATTACGCACTCCACAAATCAGAGGAGAAGCTCGGCCAAGCAGTGCCGGCAAATGAGTAAGTGCCAAATATTTATTTATTGTAAGTGATGACTTAACTTTTAAAATGGGTATATTCAAATAAATATATATACATAGGTATGTATAGTTATTGGTCATTATCATGAGAAACTCGTAATTTTCTTATTTGACATTCTATTTTGCTTCTCCTTTTGTTTTTGCTGACTCCGCATTTCTTTTTTTTGCTTTTTTTCTTTTTCATTTCTATGCTTTCAATGCCATCCAAATATTTTTGTTGATATTTTTGTTGTCCTTCATTTCACTTCAATACATAAATTTTCTACTGTCGTTCTTTTTTGCATTTTCCGCATTCACATAAATTTTCAATCTTGTTTTGCTTGCAGGCAGGCAAATACACCCTATTTTACGATTGCCAGTAACCCTTTCACTCGATTTGTTTTGATTTGGGTTGATTCAATTTTAAATCAATAGCAATCTTAGTAACTAGCTGTGATGCAGCAGTTTTCCTTTTTTCTCTTTTACTTGTATTTGTTTTAGAGCAATCCAATACATAAAGTCTATTGGAAAATTAATTCACTATGTGTAGCAAGTGACCGAAAAATTTATTCAGCAACCTCCTGCTTATTGATTCAATTATTGCTTTGATTGTAGCAACAGCTGTTGGCATAGCAGTGCTTAAACGCAATTTAATCGCTTGTGACAGGCACACTGATCACAGCTACGGACATCTTCAAAACAATCGATAGCCTGGGAGCGGCGGTAATTTAATAAGGAAAACTTAATGAAAAAAATAGCTTGTGTAGGAAGAAAGCTCATTTTCTGCTACTTTTTTTATTTTTCCTCATTACTTCTGCATAAAATCGCTGGCACGTGCTGGACACAATGACCCCTTAAGAGTTCATTAAATTTTAAATATGAATAAAATAATGTAACGAACATTTTTTTCCAAAACACTCCTGCGTGCCTTCGAACCACTTCAGTTTTTAATTCACATCATGAAATACTTATGGCCCAAATGTATTGCCAGCTCCTTGTTTACTATAACTTAAATAACTCAAGCATTAAATAAATCACTGTAGCGCTTATAAATGCCTTAAAAATCACGCCGTTAAACAGCAGCGCCTGCCGAATTGCTACTCATACGCCGGGTGGGTCCGCAAGGAAGTTTTACACTATAAAAATTAACAGAAATTAAGTGGAAAAGTTGAGGCCTGCAATTTGTTAAACAGCATGCAACAGGGGTAAAAAATATGTAGAAAAAAAGGAAGAACAGCAATAACAACAGCAACAATAAACGACTCGAGCAATACATATATGTAGATGTAAGTGTAGGCAAGAAAAAATATGCAAAAAATGCGCCAAGCAACCGGAAGTCAGCATGTGGCTGGGCTGCATAAATTTTGCACACCTTGCAGCAACGCACAACTCTCGACAAGTGAATTTTTACAACAGTTACCCCATAACAATTACAACTGGCTACTGGCTACCAAGTATGCTGGCGAAAATTTCTGCAAACGCATGCAAGCAGCGTAAGCATTCGACTGCTGCAACATTGCTACATTTCGCCAAGCGAAAGTTATTTCTTTTTAATCTTATCAACTGCAAATAAATGCAGGCATACGTATGTACTTCTGTGCATATTTGCATTGCGGATTGCTTTTTTATATTTACACATTTCCACCACTACCACCACTACCTGCATTGTCACGTATGCCAAGGAAATGCAATTCTCTGATGGCGCGTTGGTCAATTCCTGCTTTACAGCCTCATTCACATATGTATGTATGTACATATATGTATGTAAGTATGTCTATATGCAAAAGTTTTTGGAAGGTTGCAATTCGTCCTTACGCCTTTCCTTCATCACTTTTATCATCATGGTCGTCGTCATCATCGGCCCTATTCATACAATACAAACTTCCGAGCTGGCCCGCCGTTTTCAACAGGCGCACGTTCATCACTCATTGTCCTTTATGCTGTGTTTGCCAACGCCAGCGCCCACATCAACGCTTAATTTCCGTTTCCTTCAATTTCACGCGCCATTTTCTACTTTTGTTTACCTTCTCTTTGCTTCAATGACCTTTTTCTTTCATATAATTATTTACATATATGTACATTTACTGTACCAGAAAAAAAACGCACGTCTTTAGTATTTTTCTAAAAAACAAAAATTATCTTGCACAACGTAGGACTCGTCTTATTACATTTTTCATTTAAAACAATAGAATCTAAAAATTAAAAGACACTTAAATCAGAAAAAGAAAAATGAAGTGAAATAAAAAAAAAACTATTTTTTTAACAAAATCTAAAAATAAAAACAAGTAAAAAAGTCTAAGTTCGGACGGAGCCGAACATTAAATACCTGGCGCAAGTATTAAATATCGTTTTTCACCGGTATTTCACACACCTTTGATAGAACGTTCAGTTAGACATAATGAGGTAAAATTATATAGTTATATGTGGGCGGTATCACGCGCATTTTCCAAAATTCCATAATAATGTTACTTCTTTTCAAAGGATTGTTGTTACTATAAATTTGGAGTAAATTAGCGTTCTTAAATTTCAAAATATCGAAGTTTCAAGCATTTCTGAAATTTACCGTTACATGAAAAGTGGGCGTAATTTTAGTCCGATTTCAATCATTTTCAATGTGGGCGTGGTTATTGTGCGATTTTAAAAATATTCAGCCATTTGGTATGTTGTACCGAGGCCAACAACTGTGCCAAGTTTGGGAGAAATTGATGAAGGTAGGCGTGGTTATTGTCCAATTTTGCCCATTTTTAATACCATCTGTCCTACGCTGAAAAGAAGTACACATACAAAATTTCATTAAGATATCTCAATTTTTACTCGAGTTGTCGTGTGTACAGATGGACAGACGGACAGACAGTCACTGCTTAATCGATTTCTCTTTTCATTCTGNTCTCACGTCTTTAGTATTTTTCTAAAAAACAAAAATTATCTTGCACAACGTAGGACTCGTCTTATTACATTTTTCATTTAAAACAATAGAATCTAAAAATTAAAAGACACTTAAATCAGAAAAAGAAAAATGAAGTGAAATAAAAAAAAAACTATTTTTTTAACAAAATCTAAAAATAAAAACAAGTAAAAAAGTCTAAGTTCGGACGGAGCCGAACATTAAATACCTGGCGCAAGTATTAAATATCGTTTTTCACCGGTATTTCACACACCTTTGATAGAACGTTCAGTTAGACATAATGAGGTAAAATTATATAGTTATATGTGGGCGGTATCACGCGCATTTTCCAAAATTCCATAATAATGTTACTTCTTTTCAAAGGATTGTTGTTACTATAAATTTGGAGTAAATTAGCGTTCTTAAATTTCAAAATATCGAAGTTTCAAGCATTTCTGAAATTTACCGTTACATGAAAAGTGGGCGTAATTTTAGTCCGATTTCAATCATTTTCAATGTGGGCGTGGTTATTGTGCGATTTTAAAAATATTCAGCCATTTGGTATGTTGTACCGAGGCCAACAACTGTGCCAAGTTTGGGAGAAATTGATGAAGGTAGGCGTGGTTATTGTCCAATTTTGCCCATTTTTAATACCATCTGTCCTACGCTGAAAAGAAGTACACATACAAAATTTCATTAAGATATCTCAATTTTTACTCGAGTTGTCGTGTGTACAGATGGACAGACGGACAGACAGTCACTGCTTAATCGATTTCTCTTTTCATTCTGATCATTTATGTATACATTTGTCTATATCTATCTCGATTCGTTTTGCCTGTTACAAACAACCGTTATGTGAACAAAGTTATAATACCCTTGTGCACAAGGTAAAACAAGATCCTAAAAATTACGTGACAAAAAAAAAATATTTTTGTTTTTAAAGTAATAAAGTCTAGAACCAAAAAGAAAATTAAATTGAAAAAATAAAAAAATATTTAATTAAAGCATATAAAAAATATTATTCTAAAAATTTCATGAAATTAAAAATAAAGTTTTCTTTTTAAAATAATAAATTCTAAACAATAACGGAAAAATGAAATAAAACAAGTTTCAGAAAATTAAATTAAATTTAAATAATATATTTTTTTATTCTTAAAACAAAATCTAAAAATCAAATTAAATTAAATTAAAAAATGCAAAAAAAGTAATAAAAAAAGACACTAAAAATTATAAAAATATATATATTTTTTTTTAACAAAAACATCTAAAACCAAAAAGGAAATTAAATTGAAAACATAAAAAAATATTTAAAAAAAAATTACAAAAAAAATTATTTTCAAAAAACTTAATGAAATTAAAAAATATATTTTTTTTTAACATAATAAAATCTTAAAAATTAAATTAAATTAAAAAAAATATTTTTTTTCTTTTTAACACAATGAAATCTAATAATTAAAAGAAAGTAAAACAGTTAAAAAAGTATATTAAAAAAAATCGCTTCGCTGCGATGGGCAGAGAGAGCTTTTACTCTGCACGCCCCTAAACACAAAAGTATGTAGACAGCTTAAAAAAGACTTTGCCCGTGGGCAAGGCAATGCCCATAACCGCGCTAAAGGCACACCAGTGCTTTGCGCACCCGGCCATTGCGATTATTGTAGCGTCGCAAGCTAAATTATAAGCAAGTGCTTTCTCTCAAAATAGCTTTTCACCACGAGTTGTGAATGAGTGCTTTTTTTTTTAAGAAAAAACAATTTACAAAATCGCATTGCCCAAAATATTTTACAGTGCAATTCTGGCTAAGATAGAAAACAGTCTTTCGTAAGACAAATGAAAGACAGATGGCAAGATAGTTCGAAAGACTTTTGTTATTCCAGCTTAGAAAATTTAATTGGTTATTCTTTTGTTAATTTAATTTTCATTTAATTTTAGATTGCATTGATTTAGAAAGCAAAATATATGTTTTTATTTCATCTAATTTTAAGGATCTTATCATTTTTTTATGGTTTTTGTCTTGTCTCTTTAAAATGAAAATATTTTAATCTAATTAAATTTTTAAGTATTATTTCCTTCTATTTTGGTAAACTATTTTTCTAATTAAATTTGCCTTTATTTATTAAGTTTTATTGTTTTAGAAAGGAAAATATATTTATTTTTTTATTTAGTTTATTTTTTAGAAAACTTACTACTTAAAGGCGAACAGCATAACGCCAAGACCTCCTCGTTAGCAGATCTTTCAATTTCTTGTGGTGAATTGAAAGACAGTTGCCAGAATTGCCCTATTAGACTCAGCGGTGTATGGCGAACTTATGTATGTACATAAGTTCGGAATTTTTATGCTCTCACCCCCTAGGATTGTTCTATACCGAAAAAATATACTATTTTATTTAATTTTTGAAATCAAAAAATATTTAGAGGTCGCTCAAAGCGCCCAAAGTTTTCCATGTATTATATATATGGGAAAAAACAACTTTTCGTAGAAATGGTATAGAATTCTTTAAAAACAATATTTTCTACCAGAAAACTCTGTTTATCTGCTGGAGATTCCCAATAATAATACCCAGTTGTTTATTTAACCATTTTTTCATCGCAACTATAATTTATAGGTCCGCCAAAAACCCACAAAAACCCCGAAAAATGCAATAGGGCGACCAATAAAAAATCGTTAGTATTAAAAAATGGTTAAATAAACAATTGGGTATTATCACTGAAAGTCTTCTGAAGGGAACCAGGGTTTTTCGATCGAAAAATATTGATTTTCAAGAATTCTATACAATTTCAACGAAAAATTTTATTCTTCCCATATAAAAATACATGGAAAACTTTGAGCGCTTTGAGCGACCTCTAAATATTTTTTGATTTCAAAATAAAAAAATAGGGCTATACTTTTTCTTGATATAGAACAATCCTAGGGGGTGGGAGCATTACAAATCCGACTTTAATGTTTTTGGACCACCCTAAGGTACATACATATGTAGGGATATAAATGTACGCGATTGTTTATAACTTTTTGTTGATTCACGAGACATTCTTTATACTTTTAAGGTCACGTTTCTAATCACGATATGTAACTTTATTTTTTGCAAAAAAAAATCAACTCTATTAAAAGCAAATATTTTGTATACATACATATTTATGACTATGCGTCTGGAGCTAAATAATATGGGATGACAAGAAAGTGTATCGCCTGCTTATTTTGTATTCCAGTGTGCTTACAGTTCTTTGATGTTTAATTTGTTGTCAAGAGAACGCGTGTTTTTTTTGTGTACAGGGGCAGTTTGATAAGTCAGGTGCTGCTTGATTTTTCCGTACAGCAACTTTAAATTACCGGCTTACGACCCGCCATGCAAAAAAGCGAACCCCGGAAATGATCAAAATGGCCTCGGATAAACAATTCGTGATTTTGAATCTGGCTATGACAAATTACCTCCTGGCAGCACATCTTCTCGTATTGAGGCACTTTTCACGCTTGGCAGTTATGACTTTGAAGTAGTGGAGGACTTTTGTCTGTTTAGTACTCAGCATAAACAACACCTGGAGATCAAACGAAAAATAACTTTTGTTAACAAATGCTACATTAAGCTCGGCAGGCAATTGAAAAGCAGAGCTCTCTCTGAATGAACAAAAACTACGCTGTTCAAGTATTACGCGGAAATGGGGAACAAAGATTAAAAGGCTTTTGGGGACTTTCGAGGGAACTATCCAAGGCAAAATTTTTCTCGTTATTCGTGTTCGCGATGTGTACCGATAAAGAGGGATTGACGAACGGTGTGAGCTTTACTATGACACTGTTTTGTCGTTAAGCGCATAAAAAATACGTCGATTGCGCGACTTGAATTTATGGTGCCTATGCATGAAAGCGCTCCGGTGAAATGGTCTTTCGACTCGGCACCCATACCGAGCAACAAGAGCAAGGGCACGCACGAACACAATGGAAGAACTAAAAGCAGAATGACTTTCCTGTACTTACTTAGAATGAGAAGCTGTGGTAAGTATTTCGGAGAGGTATTTGGCCAAGTTTTCTGTTCACGGCACAGACCGATAAATTGTTGTAGTGCCAATTAAGAAGAATAAAATACACCCCATTTGCTCTGTCTCTACTTTATTTTTAGGTAGTAAACACGGCAGCGTGTTCCGCGAATAAAAGCGTCATAATTGGAGAAATCGCAATACGTACCTTAAATAAATAAGTGTACAAATTTAAAAATTATGAAAACATTTTCTTTTCATTTGAGCATGTGTATTATTAATTGCTTCAAAGCCACGCCCACTGCTAAGCCATTTAAATTCTTGTTTTATTTTTGTCTATTTCAAATTCATTGTTTACCCACAACATTGTTTACCCACAACTAATATTTATGCCATATTTATAATAAATTTTAGCAATCTAAGCTGCTTTCGCGGTCGGGCGCGGCGTACAAGGCCTCTATTAGCAGCGCATGTATGCATGCTGCTAATGTCATAAATGTATTTATGCACAATGTATATTAGACTGCATCACTTCCCAAATAAAAAAAAAATCGGTAGTTTGTTTCCATTGGAATTAATTATTATATTTTAAGACGTCCACCAAAATATTTCGGAAAAATATTAAGATGGAGTTTTTTGACGAATAAAAACAATTTCCTAAACAACTTCTTAAAAAAGTTCTCCTCGGATGTCAAGGCAGATCAAGCTTATAAAATTTGCATATTTGAAAATCTTTTCAAAGGAATTGTAATAATGAGATTTTTGATGCTGTTTTCTTTTACTTTTTTCAAAGATTATATTTAACAATTTTTATTGAGCTCGAGACCGTTTTTAATGAAAAACTTATTATGGAAAATCAACAATTGAAAGACGTATTTACGAAAAACTTGAATAACTTTGCTGGACCGCAACTTTTTTTGGTGATGCAGTCTAATGTACATATGTAAATTTACATATATGTANGTTATTGAGCTCGAGACCGTTTTTAATGAAAAACTTATTATGGAAAAGCAACAATTGAAAGATGTATTTACGAAAAACTTGAATAACTTTGCTGGACCGCAAATTTTTTTGGTGATGCAGTCTAATGTACATATGTAAATTTACATATATGTATAGGTAAATATGCGAATGCAAACATTTAGATTTAACACTCGCTCATGGCCATTTGCGCATTCAATTGGGTCAACAAAGATTTATTTATATTATATTGACGTTTAAATGCGGTAAATTTATGGTAATTAGAAACGATAAATCTTTGTTAAATTGCTGAGAAAAGGTAAGCTAGCGGCGAGAGCGAGCGCGGGTTTGTAACTGGGTAAAGTGCCAAAAAGTGGATGCTCAGTTACACACGTGCGAGCAAGAGGAATTGTAATTTTGGGTGTCAAGCACGTATTAGGCAGATTTGGTTTCTCAGCGGAAAAATATTTCTAAACGGAAAAACCTTGATGCCTTATACATATTAAAAGCAGAAAGGTTAGATTGATAAATTTCAGGTCGTTATTTACATTGATAACGTAAAATTTACAAAATAAGCTTATCCTTATTTATAAGTTTACATTTTTGCCTTTTGCACATATCCCAGCCCTTTTCCTGTTCAACATACACGTGAAACTCAACCGAAAACTCATTCAAGCCAGTTACTTTGTAGTTTTTTCTTGTGTCCAGCAGTAGAGAATTCATTGCTCTCTACTCGCTCTACTNGTTTTTTCTTGTGTCCAGCAGTAGAGAATTCATTGCTCTCTACTCGCTCTACTCGCTCCACTCGCTCCACTCGCTTAGTTATTCCCTCTGGCTTTCGTTTTGCGCTAATTTAGGTCCAGCGGTGCGTATGAGTAATGCAGTCACCAGCGGAGTTCATCGCATATTAACTAACCATCAATGAGTGCATTTGTATGTGTGTACGTGTGTAAATGTGTTCGCTCATATTTGTTCATTTGCCTTTATGTTGTGTTACAAATTCATATTTGTAATGTAATTAGATGTAATTAATATTACATTAAGCATGTAGTAACAGCAGCAGCAACTGGATACGAGTTCAACGGCACTGAGCTGATGTGCTGACGTAAGAAAGCAATCTGCTGAATTTTTAAGATATGAGGAGTAGTAAACTTTCATATTTGCTTACAAAATCGTATTTGGTCTTATTTTCGTATTAAAGAATTTAATTTGGAAAAATTGCACGTGATCAACGACTAAGATGAAAGAAGAATAAGAAATAGCCTGTAAATATGAAGAGCAAAATAGTGAATGGACCCGCATGGCGTTAAAACGCCAAAATCATATCACCAAGAAGTACCTGTGAGAGCATTAGGTTTTGAAAAACACTTCTCTAAACTCTACCGTACAGACTTTTAATAAACGAGCAGAACTTTTTAAGAATGCGTTCTTTATACTACTTTGGGGTCGCTGAATCTGAATTTGATAATCTTTTTTTTCACAGAACCAACACTGGACCAATTCAAGCGAGGAGTTACCAGAAGACTTGGTCAGCACCCACTTTCCGGGATGCATGGACTCGGCACACGTCGATAGTGGGGGAGGTATGGCGAGTAGCATTCCGCCAAACGTCATAACTTCTTCCAAAGTAGAATGGACAATCAACAGCTCCCCGGTAAAAGATGTAATGATGAATAAGAAGTGTAATGTAGACAAGATAAACCTAGTTTTCTCTAAGACATACAGGCCGATAAGTCTGACCTCATTCCTCCAAAAAACGCTGGAAAAAATTCTTGACTCTCATATCAGGGACAATTTGCCGCCTGGCATCTTGGAGACTGCACTACACTCGTTAGTACAACCCATCGAGAAGGCTCTAGAATACAAAGAATGCATATCGCATACGATCTTCAAAAGTGACACAACTCAAAATTAAATGTTCCTCAGAAAATTTGAAAAACTATTTCGTAGCACATGGTAATCATATGGCCAAGGGAGACTTTACCTTTGGGTTTTTCATCAAATTATAACCAAAATTTGCTCCAACTTTTGCTGAGAGGTGACTAAAAGCTCTACGCACGTTTTAGTGCATAATTTCCAAAATGCCAAATCTTGAGTTATGCCACTTTTGTTACGATCGGGTGCGATATGCTCTAGGGGTATTTCTGAATATTTCCGAAGCCTTCCATAATGTGTCAAGTGAAGCTATTATGAATAGCATCAAATCAATAGGCGTAGAACCTACTATTTCGCTGTGGAAAGCTTTTTAAGCTACATAAAGTTAAGAGCGGAATAGAACGATGCTAGGGTAACCAGACGGGCATGCAGGGGCACACGTCAAGGTCGCGTAACAAATTACTAAATGAATTCGAGGGGTAAACGCCCAAAGTAGTGGCATATGCAGACGACATAGCTGTAGTAGAAGATCAGTAGCGCCCTTTATGCATGTAAACCAATGCTGGGATTTATTGCTATTAACTGAACGTCAGGCGGGCAGTAAGGTAACCTGACCATTGCAGCATATATCAAGCAGAGGTATGAGTAGTGGTATGAGCAGAAGTACGAGGATAGCAGCAGAGCTGGCCTACACCAAAACGACAATCAATTCAAAAGTAATGTAGACAGTCAGGCGTAGGGATCGCAGCGATTAATCATTTGATTAAATTAATCGATTATTTTTGTCCAATTTACGATTTAATTGTATAGTGGCTTTGTGTTTTATTAATCGAGGATCCCCCTGCCCCTAACTGGCTACGCCCATGGCACATATACATTCACATATACAAATCTGTTAAATAATTTAACGGAAAAATNTAATCGAGCATCCCCCTGCCCCTAACTGGCTACGCCCATGGCACATATACATTCACATATACAAATCTGTTAAATAATTTAACGGAAAAATATTCAAAACTGTAATTATAATTAACTAAAGCGGACTTAGAAATAAAGGGGATTTTTGGGGATAACTGCGGCTCGATATGGGGATGCGTTACAAAAAGATTCTGACAACACTGAAAAGCGGTGACATCCAGTTTAGTGCATAAAGACGTGCTCCAACTGGCGACGCTAAAGAGCCGGTATATGTGCGGCTCAAAGCCGTCCAGATTAACCTAACCTAACCTATACATTAACTTTATCTCTGCTCATCCTTTATATGCAATATTTCCCAATGGACTTTGACGAAAAAAAATTAAGGAATGCTCATTACTTTTTCCCAGAAGGTATGTAAAAATGTACGCAGGACAGAATAAATATTTCTGAGAGATTCNTGCTCATCCTTTATATGCAATATTTCCCAATGGACTTTGACGAAAAAAAAATTAAGGAATGCTCATTACTTTTTCCCAGAAGGTATGTAAAAATGTACGCAGGGCAGAATAAATATTTCTGAGAGATTACCTGTTAATTTTTTCCCAGCAGCTGAACTTTTCTTTTTTGTCTTGCTAATTTATTCTTAACTTTATAGAACTTTTAGTCAGAAAACACATTTAATTGCTCTGTTAATTTTTTAATTCCCTGTTTTTTAACTTTTTTCAAAGTTCAACCAAACTTGCCGATGCATTCATATTTCATTCAAACAAAGCATTGAATGCCCAGCTTAAGGAAAAAATTATATGCAAATGCCTTATTTATTTGCAATTTTCATTTGCGCCCACCATAAAGTTGTTATTTTACTCAGAAATTTTTACGCTCGAACAAATAAAATGGAACAATAAACTCTCAGAACGAGTAAGCAAGTGAGCATTTGCATTCAAGTCAGAATTACGCAATTTGGATGCAGTTGACCGTTGAGGTTGCGCGGGTTCAGGTATAAGAAAACGCATTCGTCTGTCTTTTGCAAGACAAAGGCGCACGCTGTTTACATACGTACTTTAATGCTGCCACATGACGAACAACAAAGAGCAACAGCGCGTAAACAATAGNCCGTTGAGGTTGCGCGGGTTCAGGTATAAGAAAACGCATTCGTCTGTCTTTTGCAAGACAAAGGCGCACGCTGTTTACATACGTACTTTAATGCTGCCACATGACGAACAACAAACAGCAACAGCGCGTAAACAATAAANTAAAGCATTTTATTATCCGGTTTTAAATTGGTTTACAACCAAGAAACATAGTATATACGTCATAATCCGATAATAGAAATGCTTAACTTTAGACATAGCTTTACTTTTAAGCCAACCTTTAAATATAAATTGAGCTTTAAACTTAACGGTTACTTCAGAAAACTGCCCTAAGTGTAACAACAAATGTGAATGTAAAACCAATGAAACGAAATTATTCACGCAATAAAAGCTAAATTATTGAACCAAAAAAAAGACAAAGAAAAAACGATTAAATTAATGACAAATAGTGTTGGCATTTTAATTAAGTCGATAGTTGGATGGCAGTTAGCTTACGTTTTATGAATTATGCGCATTTTTAAGTATAGATTTAACAGCTATTTGTTTTTTTTTTTGTTTCGTAAATTAGCCTGCTGCTTTAGTTATGTGTTTGTTAAAGAGGCAATTTACAACGAGATATGTAAGTATCTGATGTGAAAGTTGCATAGCGCGAAAGACAAAAAAACAATAACTAAGTAAATAAAATTTGATTCCGCTTCATTTCCAATGTATGCAGAAAGTTGCTGTTAGCTAGTATCATTGAACAATTCTGAGCCTTCATGAACCCAAACGTTTTATCTTCCTACGAAAATTCAAATGCTTCATAATTTCCGAAAAAAAATATCGCAGAATGTACGTTAGGCTATCGGGAAAAAGTCTTTGTTATTCCATCTGTACTTATACCCAGTTTGTAAGTTTTATTTGGAAAGGACTTATTCTCGTCCTTGACTCTTACTAAAAACAGCCAAAATCGACTATTTGTAAATCGATTTTAAAATGTTATACTTATGTATTTTATTAAAAAGTTATTTTAAAATAAGTTCTACTTTTTTATTGCTTTAGTATCATACCTACATATACATTCTTCGAACAGTTAACTCAGTTATCCGATGATTTTGTACCCTACTGATTTCAAATACAAATACCATAAAGTTAAAACTTTCAGAAAGTGATGCATTTTTACTATGATTCTCAAGGCATGAATTTTATAAAGCTAGGCTGGTAATCTGCAGATCAACCGAAGACGAATTCGAAAACGAACTTAAAGACGACGACGAAGGAAAACACGAAGACAAATATGAAGGTGTCTATCAAGATGAATATGAATAGGACTGGGAAGACGAATACAAAGACACCGAAATGAATTCGGGACGAATACGGAGATCGATTACGAAGAAGATGACGACGAAGATAAACACGAAGAGAAATACGAACATGAAAACGAATACGAATCCGAAGGCATATATGAACACAAATAAAAGTACGATAATATTTTTTTTGACGTAGAATACGTCTTACCTTAAGGTATGGGGGCTATGTTCAAATGTTGTAGTTGTAATTTTTAGAGCTTCACAAAAACGCTTATTGCACGAGAACTAATAAAGCGATTTCAAAGAAAAGTGTGGCGTTTCAAAGATAAAATTCCAAACCTGTCGACAGATTCATTTTTGTAAATAACCAATTCGGTTTCTGTCGTAAAAACAACGGTAAACATTGCCTTATTTTGGGGTCAATTTTGAGCCTTTAAAGTGCTCTAGCAACTTATTGTTGGCATATATAACTTTCATTTTCGGGATATAGGTTCTTTGGAGC
>NW_016158545.1:122486-125649 GCF_001687245.7 Rhagoletis zephyria | reverse complement strand
GGCGATGCCTTCTCAAAATATGAGCAATATGTACCTACATTTATATATGGGTGATTGACTCGGTTTTTCCAAACCGGTTTCCACCGGTTTTTTTTTAACATCTATAGGCGAATTTTTTGAAATATTGATTTTTCGAATATCGAATAAACCGGATTCTTTTTATCAAAGAAACTGTCTTGACCTCTCAATAAATGTTTTGAGGTTTTCGATGTTTTCAAGGTTTCACCCATGTTATGGGAACCCCTAAATAGGTTTAAAATTAAAAATAAATATTTGGTGCTTAAACGTTTTCTACTTACATGGCCGAGCTTCTACTCAGATTCGTGTTCTGCTTCTTAATGTTGGGACACAAATAGTTAAATAAGAAGAAACGTGAAATTTTCACTGATTTATATTGGGTTTACTTTTGACCTAAAAAAAAAAACCTTGAAATTCTTTTTATGTTTTCTAAATAAAAGCTATCTGTACTGTCAATAGTTTTATTGTAATTTTTGGTCATGGTGTCATTACCAACATAAGCATTTTCACTGTATGAAAACTATGTAAAATAAAACCGGTTTATACGGTTATTTCTTACAAGTCTATTCTGTACGTTACCGATGATTTTGTAACCGGAAAATTGTATTACCAAAAAATGTTACCAGTTCTTGTCACCGCGATTCTAGGTACGTTGGTAATGCAGTTAAAATATTCAGCAATTCAGCTATGAAGAATTATGCAAACTCTGGCATTGCATATTTCACGGGGCAATACTTTGTTACCAGCTTATGAGATGGAAACAAAAATTACTGGTTACAAGAGTACACAGAATGCGAAAAGGGTTTAAAAATTGACAGGAACTTTATTTACCGGTTACAAAGTTTTTATTACCAACGCAGAATAGACCTGTTAATTTCAAAATCGGGTACCGCTTTTCTCAAATTGCGACTTTTTCGAATAACTCGAAAACTTGCTTCTGAAAAAAGCGAATAATCAACCTCCCTACTATATAATATGTAGTTGAGTGAGGCAAGGTTTTTATTTGGCGAGGCTCCCTTCAACTGCTTTTATTCCATATTTTTTGCTGTTTTGCGCTCTTGTTAGAAATTCCACCATTTCGGTACCGAGTATTGAAAGTATTGGATACTTCTTAAGTCGGTACCGAGTATCGATCAATACTTCCAAGTATCGACTTAGCACATCACTATTGTGCAGTGCTTTCGTCTAAAATTTATTTTATATTCAAGAAAACACCTAACACCATCTGCAAAACTGGTCAAAATGTCGCAAATGTAATAACACAATTGACCACAAGTGCTAACAACTGGAGTTGTTCTGGATTAGAGTCCAACATATGTAACTGTTTTATTGTATTATTTACGACGCCAATTGGCTATTCAACGAATTTATTAGTCTATCCCTTTGCGATTATTATACACCTATTTTTTAAGCCAATTTATAGTCTCCAATGATAAATTTTATTTTTTATTTTTAACCGTTCGAAAAATAATTGAGTGAATGTAAACATATTTTATCAGTACCTAAGCTAAAATTTCTTATCTAAAATAAATAAAAGTTATACGTTTTCAGCAATTATATATATGAAGTTAATAATGTATCTATGTGCATACACATACATACATAGCTATCTTATGATTCTTCATAAATAACTATCTATTTAAAAAAAATATTTATACCGACATTGATTGTCATAAATTTTACCTTAAGGCTTGTTTTCACTATGTCAAATTCAATGATATTTGTCGTCAAATAAGTGAAAACACATTAGTTGCGTTCCCCAACTCGCAAGAAGTTGCAAGAATTTACAGGATTTTACCAGAAAGCGTTCCCGTACTCGGTTCTCTGGCTTCTTTTGCTTTGTGACAGTTTTACAGGTTTCAACCCAGAAAAGTTGGGGAACGCAACTATTGTCAAAGGAGATTAAAAAGTGGTATATATGTAGATCGGTTACGATCAGTATAGAGCTTTAGTCATGTATTTGCGCTGTTAAATCGGCTATCTGTCTGTTTTTGGCCCATAACATCATCGGTAAAGGTGTCAAAATATGTCGACAAATTTTAGCGTATGACATAGTGAAAACCAGCCTTTACTCATTACTGGTCACTACATACATGTAACTATGTAATTAAGTCATTGTAAAGCATGTATAAACATATACACATACATATATATGTACATATTCACAATCATATATCATGGCCACGATTCCCCTCAGGACAGCCATGCCGCAGGCAATTCATACGACTGACATTTATTTTCCTCTAACCAATTTATAAATGGTCTGGCCGCTTGTGATTTATTTCTGGTGTCATTTGCGCTCTCTTCACTTTGCAAATAATCGCAAATTTGATCCAAATTAAATTTAGATTTGTGAATTTTATACTTTTCTCTCCATGTAAAATATTTTATATGTTCTTCAGGATTTTGATCCAAGTGTAGCAGGTATTCCGTTAGCTCACGTATACTGGCAAAATCACGTGCGTTTATATACGAATGCGGTGGGGCGAAATGCTCGTAATTCGCCCCACCAAATACCACAGGCACCAAGCGTCCACCTAAGGCCTTGTAAAAATTTTCACCCACATAATCAGCGCAAAGCTCTTGCTCGAATGCCAAATAGAATTTATAAGTACGATCTTTGCGTTTGTTTGATAGGAATGAGCATTCATCTTTATTAGAACATCTGGAAGAAGATAAATTTTGGAGTGAAAAAAGTATGTGAAAATTACGAACTTAAACAATATTTGGTTTGCTTAATTTGCCGAGATTTTAGTACTTTTTAGAGGCTTTTTTGAGATTTTTTTAAAGAGTGCGGTTCTGACTTAGCTCGCAGATATAGAAAGAGGCTGTTTTTAGCGCTCAGATATTTTATTGTCACAGATATGGTGCGATCTACAGTTTTACGCAGTATCGGAAAGCTTGATTTTCCGAAATAAGAAGTGCTTTCGAAAGTCACTTTACCTGCAAGTTGTAATTGCTCCTGCAATCTCTTTTGGAAATTATTGAGTTTGACATACTTTTGAAAAGCACATGCACTTGCCACGTCTAACAGCTACTTAAAGTTGCAAGAAATATAAATTTCCTTCTTATGAAACGTGAAAAGCAAGCATGGCGGACATTTGTACATACTTGTTTAAAATTTTTATTTATTTTAAATTATGAC